>NC_083618.1:17498103-17592154 GCF_963584025.1 Labrus mixtus | reverse complement strand
CCATTGACAACGACCTCACTAAAGGCACAGATTTTGTAAACTGTGTGCATGGCTTCCAGTGCAAAACCGCGGCTACAGATTTGCATTTAGGGCACAACAAAACTCCTGTTTTAAAGGAGTGTTTCTGTTGCTGCTGTGATGGTGTTTTGTTTCAGCACTAGGAGCTGTCTACTGTCTGCAGTGCTGGATCGCACTCTGTTCTGTAGCGTGAATGTTTGTGTCTGTCACTGATTGCTATGGCCTTGTTGTCAGGAAAAAATTAAAAATCAAAGACAAGTCACAGTCTAATAATCTTGCAGCCCAGATACTATTGGCTAGGTGAGAGCACAAATTTGAAGTGTTTCCTTCGTTTTCACACTGATCTTTTTGCTGCAGTTTAATAATATTGCCTCATCTCAATAAGCTGGTTTGACTTGTTTTGTTCATTTAGCTGGAAGCTGACATTTCCCTTAAGGGGTGATGTTAAATTCAGTTTAGGTTCCAGTGAGGTTGCCATTGTTTCTGTCTGAACATGAGGGGTCAGGTTGGGAAGGTGGCCTCCATGCTCTGAATATAATCTGCAGTGTAATGGTTGCATGCTGGTCCCAGTTGTGGTTTTCTAAGATTCTGGACCTGTGATGGATGTGTCATGTTAAGAGTTGCGTGGCTGAGGAGACCTCTCTACCTTTCTCCTGCTGATGTTTCCTCTCCCCCTCTCTCCCCCCTGTTCATCCTGCGTTAGTGTCACTGAGGTCTGCCCTGCAGCCCGCCTGCATGTGAGGGGGATTTTGTCACTTTATATCACTTGTTCCCAACCCCCCATTGCACACACACACACACACACTCTCTCACACACACACACCTACACACACACACCTCCCCCCGTTTGGAGACACGGTTACATAACCCCCCGTTTGGAGACACGGTTACATAACAGCACGAGGATCTTTGGGCTATGGGAGGTTTACTCCCCCTCTTATGCTGTTACCTCTTCCTTCTCCGTCACTCTCACTCCATCTCTCATCCTCACACACCAAGCCTACACACACACATTTTCTCCTCACTTACCGTATGCTGAACACACACCTTTTGTCACACATACAACACATACTGTTGTGTAATTTGGAATTTTTCTGATCCCTCTCTTATCTCAGGTTTTCGATGACAGGATTCTCACTGACGGGGAGACACGTACATGCTGGCAGGCTTGATAAGGACACAAGTGCCCCCTGCTGTCCAAGCACAGAAACACACTTGTCTGGGTTACTGCAGAGCAATTAATGTCTCACATTCAGCCTTCATAATCATTTATTTTAACACATTTTGGACATTCAAAAATCAGCTGTTAAAACAATATGTTGTATTAATGTACAACATTTCAGTTTAGTTGTTGCTTTTAGTTTAGGTTTTACTGAGATTCTTCTTGTGTTCGACACCCACACATGCAGCATCAGTCTTCTTGTGTGTCTCCACTATTAAAACAATAAACTGGCTGCCCTCTGCTGTCCATTCAATGTCACCACACCCCTCTTCTCATGAACAAGCCTCTAATCATTTGATTCAACTGAAACAGCTCTTTGTAAATTAGATAGGGACTGGACATGCCTAACTAATGGTGTACGAGCTGTATCGATCTACACTGTAATGATGGTTCCCCCTTTGGCAGAACGGGGAATAACAGGGTGAATAATGGCACTGAAGCTATGACATTTAATGGCCAGTAGTAATATTACAAATCAATGGCTCTGCTGAGGGAGAAAATCTTGCCGTTTAGTGGCATTACAGTAAGAGGAGGACAGAGGGGAGAGAAGACACAGAAAGGTGAGCGGAAGGTTAAAGATGTTTTATAGGTCCAGAGAAAAGCATGTGATGTAAACATTATAGAGTCAGTTTGCTTTTCTTGTAGTTATGATAAAAGGAAACCAATATAATCCACAGTTGTTTGCCAATTTGTGAAACTACTGTGTCAGCTAAATAAATAAACGCAATGCTTTTATAATTGATTTTTAAAAGATATTCACTTATTTTCTTCTTGCTGAGCAGCTTCTTAGATTGTTTTAGTGTATTGAACTGTGTTTCCATCAAAATTAAGATCATTTAGTTTTTGCAACTGAAATCAGAATTAACTTTTTCTAGAGCTGAGATTATTTGTAACCTATTTAATGATTTGCTAATTATTTATTTGCCAACCAACTGGTTTAAGATTTTCAAATTTTATTCCATCTTCTGAAATAAATAGTTTCAGACTTCTTTCTTGTCTGTGGCGGTAAAATGATTATGTTTGGTTTCTGAACAGACCAAGACGTTAGAGGACGTCGTCTGGGGCTTTTGGAAAGACTAAATCATTTTTCTCCACTTTCTTACATTTAATAGATCCAGAGCTAATCCATTAAAGGCAGGGTTGGTAATTTTCTCCAGATACACTTTTACACAAGATTTTGATTAAAATTGTCTTTTGGTCCTGACAAAAATTAGTTATAAATGTGCTCTGAAAAAGGAACAAAGTCATTCGTAGCTGTTGTAAGCCTGTAAAAACTTTGACCAATGTCTGCCATGAGGTACCAATCTGATGAACCAATCATGTCTCCCTGCTCGTTCTCTACCCCTTGCGTGCACTAGTCCACACTCAAAGCCCGCCACCGATGACGGAGTTTATACTGTGAGTTTGTTGTTGGCTAGTGTGAGTGGTAAAATAGTCACATTTTTTAACATGTATTATGATAAAGTTTAATGTTTACTTACCACTAAATGAGACATGGGACGGCATAGTTTATACACAACGCAAGCGATGAGCTGAGGTCCGCTTCTGGAGCAACAGCGCTTGAATATGTAAGTCAGGGGCGTGGCTTTTGAGGGAGCACAGAGGGGAGGGGGTAGGTGTTGGCAGAGCACTGAGGGCATGCAACTTACAAAATCATGCTCATTTTTGAAAAATACCAACCCTGCCAGTGCCCTTAATTGAGAAAAAAAATCACAATTTAACAATAAAAAATGTTAAGTGGGAGCTAATTATTTTTATAATTAATGCATGCAACAAAAACAAACCATGTACATTTTGAAATAGCAAGAAGAGATGTGACTCGACAACACTTTTATAGCCTTTACCATACTCTTTCAAGCAAACTATCTCAAACACAAATACACAGACAGATGCATCAATTAAAGAAACTGTATTTAGATATGTGCTCTCATTTGTTGCTCCAGATGTGCAGGGTTGTTACAGCTGTTCTAGTGTTAAAAGTTACGATCAGGTCTCTAATTTACAGGCTGTCAAGTTCAAACAGTTAGCCCAGCTGAGATTATGAGTTTGGAATAGACTCAATGCAG
Source organism: Labrus mixtus (assembly GCF_963584025.1). NCBI lineage: Eukaryota > Metazoa > Chordata > Actinopteri > Labriformes > Labridae > Labrus > Labrus mixtus. The sequence goes on along the minus strand of NC_083618.1, from coordinate 17,588,848 downwards.
GAGCATGCTCCTCTGAATCTAAAGCAGTGTGATGCTCAATACAAAGAGCACCTTGAAGTCTTCTGTTTGACCTAAAGAAGGGCAATCCTCCTGTATATGCAATTCAGAATGTATTAAAATACGGACAACCCTTACGTTTTGAACAGTTGTGGATATTGTGCATTAAGGCTACAGAAATATAACCATTGAGATTTTTGAACCACTGAGGTACAGGATGACACTTTCTCTGTTCACATTACATCAGAGGGCAGACAAAATATAGAAACACTACAGGGAAAAAGCACTTGTGAAAAATATCACTGCATAAACTGATACAAAGGTGGCTCAAACAAGAAGTCCACCAGACTGGCTTGAAGTTGAGAGCTTTGTAAACCTGCCCAGCACTTTGATAATGTTCATTTCAAAGCAACACAAAATAGAGAACAGCTTCAAATCGTTTAAATAACCTGAGACCACTACACTAAATGTGCGTCTGTGAGGAAAGCAAATTTGGAATAACCATGACAACACACGCCACACAAACAGCACTGGAAAAACAGATGAGTTGGTCCATAGTTTACACTAATAAACGTCTTTAGAGTGGCTCCTGGAGCAGACAGACACTTCACAAAGTGTTTATTTTTTGAAGCCCAGTATATTTCAGCTGCTCTTCAAACAAAAGCTCACATCTTAAGGCTTATCGCTTTACCAGATGGCCGACAACAACACTAAGCTGAAATATCACATTTCTCAAAACAAGAAAAGCTGCGACTACACAAAGGCTTTCCAAAGGTTGATAAAATATCCCATAAAAATCCTAATCAGGTGTCCACACTCTTCCCTCTTATTTACTCTGATTTTAATACAACAATAGGAGTCATTGACAAAAGACCTTTGAGACTCTATATCTGTGTTCACCATTGCTCTGCTCCTCTATATCAAAGAGGCTGTCTTTTATTTACACGGTGTCTATTACAGGCACAGGAACAGAAATGCCTGAATAAACACACAGACAATTCTCCGTCTGGTCAGCCAACAACAGCAATAGTCCATTATCATGGGGAGCACAAACACTGGCAGCCACTGCTGGAAAAGGACTTTGTGTGAAATTGAGGGGATAATAACAAGAATAATTATTGTAATTAATGAAAATAGTCCCTAAAAAATATTCAGTTCCCTGTCGTTTGAGTAACATTTTCTCAGAATGCAAGTCACAGCTGTCTGAGGTCATGTTTTTTGCCTTTTTAGAAATTAAATTATACAATGATGACTTATTTCTTTGAGGATTTTGCCTTCATAAGAAACTAATGTGCTCATTAGAAATTACTGGAAGATGGACATAAATATTATTTTGGATTTTTGACAATAGTGCAAAAAAAATATAGTATTAAATATATATTAATAATGCAGACCAACTCAACTCAAATCCACTCTGTGTTTGAGGGGTAAAAGGCCGACATAAACAGGAAACCACTGCGACAAACTGAACACAGAGAAATAGTGTTTAGATTAGAGTGTACTGGAAATGCATGGGGAGTCCCACACTCCTGAAATGCCATAAATGTTCCTTAAAACAATCTCAAATGTTTCTGAATATTGATTAAGAAAACTAATAATAAAGTAATTGTAAGGAATGTATTTGCTGCTGCCATGATGTCATTAGGTTCAGTTGTTGTTGTAATTATGGTTGTTATCGTCACTGCTCCCATGCTGTGTCATTGTCTTCATGACTGTATTTGCCTCGAAGGAAACAGAACATCCTGACACAGATGAAACCTCAGCCAAGTCGGCCTCTCTGCTCGTGGGTTGAAGCCCTGAGGGCAAACTGGGTGACTAATGTCAAACGTCTGGTTTTAGATCAAAGACTCTCTGCTACAATGGCTACTGTTTCTGTACATTAATAGAATCAAACCACAAGTACACACACACAGACTCATACACAGATTTAGCAGAAGTCTGGGCAAATAGAGTTTGGCTGGAAAACCGCAGGAGTCAAGGCTGAGGGGTGCTTCAATAATGCATTAAGTTTTAAAGAGACCACCTACATTTGCTTAGAAATAGTTCAAACATGTGACGGTATGCTCACTCAAAGCTCAATTCATTTAAGAGAAGATACAGAGAGTGAGCCAAAGGATAAGAGCAGCTAAAACTCTGAAACTTCTCAGATCAGTATTTATTATAAATTGTCAGTCTGTAGGGACTTGGGTTGGGAACCGGAGGGTCGCCGGTTCAAGTCCCAGTGCGGACCAAATATGGAAGTTGGTCTGGTAGCTGGAGAGGTTCCAGATCACGTCCTGAGCACTGCAGAGGTGCCCTTGAGCAAGGCACCAAACCCCCTCCCCACCACCAGCTCAAGAGCGCCTGCTGTGGGCTGCTCCGTCACTCTGACATCTTTCCATTAGTGCATGTCCATGTGTGTGTATATTTCAGCCTATGTGTGTGTTGCATGACTTGCAGAGTGTAAAATTTCCCCTTGCGGGGATCAATAAAGTTAACCTTAATCTTAATCTCTAATCTTAACACTAATTACGGATATCATAAATCTACCACTATGTGATTTCAATATGATCCAATTCAGAGGCCTGAGAGGGAAATGACACATTACTTTATGCCCAACAAAAACCCTAATGTCATGATAATATAAAAAAGCATACTCCAAAGATGACGATATGAATCGTTAATTTCACATTGCATCAATGATACAGCATCATTGGCAATTTGATGGCTACATTGATCCACATACGTGAAAGATATATTCAGTCACACTTTTATCATTATTATATTTGTCACTGTCTGACACAATACAAGTCATACATCTTCTTGTATTTTTGACATTCCAATGATAAGTCTGAATTACCTTTTTGTTATTTTTGTATGTCTGTCTCCCAATCCTTCTATGAATGTGTGTGTGTGTTTTCTGTCTTTCTCTCTTTTTGTCTCTCCTCCATCCCATTTTCTCAGCCCATTAGGCCGGGCAGATGGCTGTCTACCAATGGTTCTGGTTGTAGTCAAGGTTTCCTAACAGGAAGTGTTTCTTGCCACTGCTGCCAAGTGTTTGTGTTATGTAAGAAACAGTTTGCTAACATTATCATCATTCACTTTACAAATGTCTTGATGAACAACATTTCTTTTTAAACTTTTAATTTCCTGTCATCCTGTTAGTCAATGTGCATAAGTCCTGTCAAAAAAAACAAATCAGTTTTCTGCACTGCATCCTTAAGAAATAATAAATCTAGAAATACAAGTGCTATGAAAGTTTCAAAGCTTCCCTGCTTGGCCATCTGCAAGGTGAGAAACATTCAGCCCATCAGAGTCCATCTGCAGCCCATTCCACAGAGCTCAACTGTTCTAAGGAAGATATATCTCTTTTCACCTCTGCAAGGTCAAGGGCAGACAGAGGAGGATCTTCCCTCCTGCTGCCTACAGTCATCATCCACCACAGGGCCTGTCTGAGCCACCTGAGCTCACACCTCCCTTTGGATCGATAGAAACAGGATCAGGGTATCAGGCCAAGGGGGGCAGAAATTGGAAATGTCTTCAGCTCAGCAGCTTAAATCAGAACAACACTTAAGGGGGGCTTTGGTAGACACTGCAAATATCAGGCAGTATAAGAGAATGGCAAAGATGTAATGGTTACAATGACAGCCTCAGACATTTCAGCACAGATTCACACACCAGGTTGAATATGATTTATCTGTTTCAGTTTGAGCCAACTCATTCACAGCCACACATGCACACACTCTTAACAAGAATAGTTGTTTGCCTCCATCCATTTCCATCAAAACCACAGTTTAAAAAAATAACAGTTTGATGTGCACACGTTAGCCAACAAAACTATTTAATGTTGTCACCCTCCCTAGTCAGTACCAGAATTTTAAGTCGGTTTAACTAAATATCAACAATTTTTTGTATTCGGAACTGCGCTGCAGGTCAAATGCTGATTTAGGCTGCAGCCGCCTGCCAGATGGGGCTCTAGCTCAGGTTAATGGATACTGCGATGCTGCCATAATGCTCTACTGCTAATATGAGGCACATTCGTCAAACCATTTTAACATTGTTTTCCTGCAGACACCTTCCTTGTGTTTGATTAAACTGTAATGTGAATTGTGCTCATTGTTGACTGTTTTCAGAGTTTTTTTCTCAACTTTAGAATAGTTGACGAGTCTGAATTTAACTTTAGGGTTTCATAGACCTGGGAAATTAGTCACTAGGAACATCCCAAATTTTGACGGAAGAGTGAATTATTTCATTATTTTTCAGGAAAGGAGTCTAAGATGTTCTTCGGTTTCAGCTAATTGTGAATATTAGTGTCTCTCTTTGTATTGTGTGATATAAAACAGAATCTGTTGACTTTTGGACTTCTGGTAACATTAACACGCAATCTGTATTAAAAAATAAAACCTTAAACTCTGTGGTAAAGTGTGAGTCACATTTTTACTAATATTGAAGTATTTTTTTAAGCCATTGTATGGACTTCTCCCATCGAGTAGAAAAAAGAAATGTACACATGGTACAATCCTCTCTTCTTTTTGTTCTACAAAGATTCAAAGCCACACACAACTAAAGAAAAATGTATCCCACCATCCCAGCAAGAGAGTGACTTCACAATAGTACTTAATTGATCTTAAGTGTTTTCACCTCATTGCCAGACCATTTACAAGACTAAAGTCTGGAAAAAATGTTCTGCATTACCATGGCAACCAGCAGAGTGGATGCAGAGACATCAGTCACCACAAGGCTACAGCTCAGCTGGAGCAGAGCATCAAGAGGGGAAGGCCTTCAATAAAGCATTCCCCATCACTACAGGGTAACATAAAAGGCTGGAGTTGTTCCTAAATGTTGTACAGACATCTTTAATGTCCACAGAAATGATTGACATACTTTGGAGTATTTCTGTTAATTCACCTGCACAAGAGGAGGTGGTGGTGATGGCATGTTTAGAACCTCAGCGGCTTTCTGCAGCCACATGTAGCAGTGAAGGAGAGTGCTGGATGGGTAATGAAAAAAGCTTTCAGTTCTTGCTACAGTGGATAGAGAGTTCAATAGTGGAAATCTGTCAGCACAACTGAATGATCACACAGCAGGAGTGATGTTAAGACCAGGGGAAATGTAATGTATCCAGTGAGAAGGTTAAGTATACCATAACGTTTAAGGATTGAAGGAAGGGATGCAGCTTAAGAAAAGACCTAAAATAATAATGACTTCTTGTGACGAAATACAGTATTTCCCCTATTTGGTACTTTATAGTGTGTGCTCCAACATCTTTTGCCATACAAGATAAATGGAATCGCTCACTACTTAACTACTTAGTGGACTTCAGAGTAAAGCAGAGGAATTAAGGGGCAGCACATTTAGAGCTCCAATAAATTAATTGGAATCTACAGTAGGGAGCCATGCCAATTATCCTGCAATGCCATTAATATAGCAGCCTTCATAAGTAAGACAGTATATACCTATTGATTCATTTGCTGATAAATCTTTATTTGCACTTGGCTGGATGTGAATGATTGCACTTTATCTAATGCTATTCATCGGTAACAGTGAAGACTTTCCATTCCTGAACTGATGGGAATGTCTTCCACCATTTGTGCCCCGCTGCATTCAAATCACAAGATGACAGACAGGAGCTTGATTATTTCAGTCAGGTGAGTCGATGACAGGACACAACCACAATGGAGCTGATTACCAGAGGACAAGGCATGGAATACTCCAAGGACAATATAGAAAATTGCCATAACTTAACTATAGAGATTAAGGTTTGACAAACTACATATTTTTTCTCCATCCTCCTACATGATGAGAAACCAAAATCTCGATGAAATAAATATAAAGGCATTCATAACCACAAAAAAATCGATAAAAGTCACAAGTTAGGGTCAAATAATTTAGATCGAGACATGACGAGCATTGCCTTCTGTGTTGGCTGTCTGACATCTGTAGGGGTTTAATAAATAAGCTGTTGCCCCTCACTGCTGACGTGTGCAGTAAAATAAGACGAACTTAAATGTATGCAACAGTAGGAGTATTATAAACTAAATTTACAGCTGGAAACCTAGCAAAACATTTTGTTTTTCAATATCGACCTGTCCATGCATGCAACTTCCAGTATTTAGCGCAATGCACCTGTAACAATACAAACAGTGTGGAGAAAATGAGACCTTTGTGCGTTTTGCAGTAGCCCATTTGTTCTCCAGACAGTTCCCTACGTGGCCATTAATTATTCAAGTCACACACATCTGTCCACGGACAATGTGCTGTCAATGAAAAAGAGTCTAGCATGAGGATTGCTAGCATACAGCCTACAGCTAAGGCAAACAGCGTTTAGGATGAATGAAAGCCGGCATGAGTGTCTCCCTACCTTTTAGCACCACCACGACCTCAGTACCAGCATCATCCTCCCCCTCCGCTCCGCTGTTGGATGGAGGTTCGTCTCCCTCAAACAGCTGGTTCACCTCCCCCTGGATGTCTGAGGGGCGCCGGTTGCCGTCGCTCTTTGAGACGGTGAACCTCTGGCTCATGGTTGTCGCCGATGAGACAAGCGACTGATCTTCTTGCCACGCTGCGGATGGACAAAGACGGCGAAAAAAATATCTCGCTGCGGTGGGTGTTAGACCACCTTCACCGTCTGGTCAGTTCACCTCCCGCTACTTTGACCGGGGCGCACAGCCGCTCTTTGTCGAGTAATTGGATGTGTAATGCGGAGTGGACCATCTCATCAACCGGTGTCTGGACCCCGCTGAGCACCTGGGTCCTAGAGCCGACTGTTTGGTGTTAGTGGCGCCATATTATTTTAACGTAAACAAAACACACAACGAACAAGAAAGCTTTGTCATTCTTTTTTTAAATAATTGCGCCTAGACTACTACTTTAATGAAAAGTATGTTATATTATACATACCTTTCAACGAACAGCTGCCATCTTTGATTCGAAGTTGGCGTTGCTAGGCAACCACATAGTATCGAAAGCTCGGCGTCAGCCGCACAACCTTTGATCCCCTACGTTTAAAGAGCTTTTGCTGCTGTGATGCTCGAAGTTTTTTATTTATTTATTCAGAAATTGGTAGTTTCAATTGCTTTTTAATACTTTTATTTTTTTATTTTATTTTATTATTTTGTTTTTGTTTTAATTAGGTCAATACAGCATCACATTGCAAGGACTTTTCTTTGAATATATTTTGTTTGGAAATATTAACATACAAGATTAAATGAATAATTCTTACATTTTAGGCTTACACCGACTTTGCATGCGACGCACAAAGCACCGTTTACACCATGTATGGCTATGTCTTTATATTACATGAAAAATGTCAAAGCAGAAGTTATGACCCTACATACCAAGGTGCTAGCAAACACTGCTTATATGTGGTGTCAACTTTATGTAAGCTAGTAGCCTAGTCCTGCTGTATAGCCTTCATTTGTTTGGGAATATTCACAATTGAGGTAGGCATTCAATCAACTTTATTATTTTTTTAATTAGGTCAGTACAGCATCACACTGCAAGGACTTTTCTTTGAATATATTTTATTTGGAAATATTAACATACAAGATTAAATGAATAATTCTTACATTTTAGGCCTACACCGACTTTGCATGCGACGCACACAGCACCGTCTACACCATGTATGGCTATGTCATTATATTACATAGCCTTACATGCTACTTTAAGAGTAGATGTGCAGTAGGCTGGATGTCGCACTTAAGCAACAGTCCCTCAAACCAAAACAAAGCTGTCCCTCAGTTCACTGTCCTGTTATTTATTTGAAGAAGGCTGTTTAAACCAAAATAGGTTGGATCAATTGTACCCTTGCAACAAAACTCTGTCATTATGTATCTAACGGCGTCTCTGAGTTGGCAGGGCCATCTCTCTTTCCCCACATGGTGGCAGACGGGGAGGGGTTAATGAGAATGAAACATGTTTGAGCCTCTGAGCAAAACATGAACAAGCTGAAGGAAGGGCCATCCTGTTTCAACACACTAGAGCTGAGAAACAAGCCCAGAGAGAGTTTGAATTAACTATTTTTAAGGAAGGAATTACACACCAATATTGGCTATATTTAGGATATATTTGATATCTGTTATATTAGTGTTTAAAATGCTGTAACTCTTTGATAAAAACAATGAGCCTTGTCTGTAAGAAGGCCTGTAATTGTGCCAAATTTTGTACTTTCTTATTCACTATAAATCAATTTGTCTGCAACTGAATTTTTTAAATAAGGTAACATGAATCAGGGGCATTGGAAGTCCAAGTAAAACTAAGTCAAATAATAAGTCTAATATCCAAATCTAAAGACACTTAATAAATAGATCAGGTCAAGACTGTACTCTTTATAAGGGACTGAATATTGCCTAAGGTCCACTGTACCAGATTCTTATGACAGTTGCATTAAACGGATTAAAGCTGATGGGGCTTAGCGATCATGGCGTATCATACGAAGAAATAATCACACGTTATTGCTCTTTATTAATTTATTTGCTTATAATCATTGAAAAATAAGTAGATTTAATGAAATAGTTTGTATGCTTTTTGCTAGACATGACCTATGAGATGACATCAGCGGCTGTGGTTCAGTTGGTAGAGTTGTTGCCTCTCAACCGGAAGATCGAGGGTTCGATCCCCACTGCTTTGGTGGAGGTGTATGAATGGATTACTGTTGTACTTACTCTTTGGATAAAAGCATTTGCTAAGTGAATTGTAGAATTGTAGAACATCTATTACAGTGATGCTTTAGTGCTGTCCTCCAACAGACATTTGAAAATGCTGAAGCCAATCAAAGGTATCTCTGGAATATTGAGGAAATCTCTCAAGAACACACTCTGTATACTCGATTTCCAACCTTTCCAGGCTTTCCGGGGATAGTATTCCTGAATCAGAAAAATCTGGTTGAGTTGTGCCAGGTAACATTCGAGTGCAATTTTTGTAGTCTGTGCAGGAAGCGAAAAAAGAAAATGAGAAAAAAGTGAATATAAATATAACATTATTTTATTTTGCAATGTACATAAAATTAATTCATAACAGGACATGCATCACATATGACACAGTGGGGAATGGGATACTTTGTTTTGGTATACTGACTGTGAAGTCATCTTTCTATACATGAACAATATATAATTTTTAAGTCTTACCATGATCTGAGCTCATCAAATGAGGGTTTAGCAAGCCGTAATACGCTGCCTGTTTCCTAAACTCCTCCAGCTGAGTAGCAGTGATATTTGTTCTCCTACCTGGGGAAGAAGTGACACATTTCAGATGAATGATGTGTAATACTATTCTTTTTTTCTTCTTTTTAAATAAAGCAAGCCCACGGTAAAGATTTTAGTTATTGTTTTTCTTTTTACAAACATTCCCCCTTTCCTTGATAAACTCCCCTCCTACAAAATCCCATTCCAACCCATCCTAACCAATGGACCTCTTATAGTTAACGGAATTACCAGGGTGTTTTTTTAAAGAGTAAAAGTACACAAAAATGAATGAAAAGTGAAGTAGAAGCCGAGGAAAAAAGGAAAATGCAAGCCCTTTGCTTCATCCTGGTCAGCGGGGTTTGTGTGTGTGTGTGTGTGTGTGTGTGCGCGCGTGTGTGTGTGACTGCAGGAGTGGGATCAGGTGTGGATGAGTTGTGCTGCAGCTGCAAACCATCTTCAATCAACTCTGCTATAAAAACTGGGCTTCAACTCTGCCACTCAGCCACACCTTTATGCTGGTTTGCCAACTGCCTATCAAAGCACAGACGAAGAGGAAGACCACTCCCATTACTCAGTTATTCTTGTCCCAGCTGTTAAGAATATCCTTTACCTGTTTTAATGTGAAGTTCGCACACTTGTTCCCCTTCACTTGTATTTATTAACTCAACTGCCTCTTTCCCGCTCCGTCTAGATACATCTATTGGATTCCACCTGGAACAGCACACATCTAGATCTCTGGACTCAAACTAGCTTGATATTTAAACTGAAGCTGTCAGATATTGCCCTGATCCTGCATAAAATGCACAATCTGTAATGATCCCTTACTTATCAATCTGAAGTATCATTAGAGGAAGGTCCAAATGGAAAGAGTTCATAAACACTCTTAAGTAAGGCAAAGAGAGCTCGGGTAGTTTGCAGTGAGTATTAAGGTTATATTAAGCTAAGTCACCTGTATTGTGATTGTAAAAAGCATTATAAAACCATATATAAAACCAAATGTGTTCTTACTGAGGAGAAGCGAAGTGTTTGAGAAGTCTTCATTTTTTAAAACTATACAGTCAGGACAGCCAATTTGCAGCAGCACAGTTGATGTCGGCATTCCAGTTGTGCCATCTGTTGGAAACATTGAATAGTGTGGCTGGTAAAAAAAATATATATACATTCAATTATTCATATTTAAAAAAAATGTATCATAATCATATCAATGCTACATTTGTACACATACAAGTGTTGAAAGTAATAACATCATTATTTACATGTGGTCACACACTGACAGACAGTGACAATCAAAGCTGGAAATCAATTAATTAGTTAATATAGATATATTATAGAAAAAAAGACAAACAATTTAACATGGATGCAAACAGTTAAACAAAATTCTTACTGTTTCTGTCAACAGGAAATATTTGGTTGTTTCTCAAGAAAAACGTTCTTGTATCTTGGAGGCAAATTCCAAACCTGAAAAGGATTCAAAAACATTATAAGCCCATAACCAACTGCACAGGAAATGTATGATGACGATGGAATTATTGCCTGACACAATAAGTTAAATGTTTACCATTTCATCCTCAAGGTGGCATCATAGACGTTTGATGTGTCCCTTAAAAGACCAAGTGTAAAACTTGGTTTAAGAAAGGAACTCAAAAATGCCTTAAACCAACAGACATCAGAGGAAACAGCAATGGCATACCAATAACCAGTCAGCTGGAATCATCAAAACACAATAATTATTTTGATTTGTTTACTTTGTATGTGTTTGGAAATAATCTAACACCCTAATTTGTGAATGTATTTGACCAAAACACGTGTCAGGAAAGAGAAACAGCACAAATAGGTAATGAGTTCACTAGCTTTTTGTACAATGAAACATCTTAGAATATATAATGTTAGTTGTAAATGTGAACAGACTTACATCTGGACTTTGATCCTCTGACCGTTCACCGACCAATGGCACAGGCTTGCACACTGAGGTGAGACTCAGGACAACAACAAAGCCAACACACAAAGTCTTCATCATGGCTCGAATGCTGCTCTTTCTCTCTCTCAGGTCTCTTTTATATTGATATTAATCCACCAATTATTTTCTTGCCTCATCTACCCTCCCCTTTTTTCAAGGGAACAGTGCCACTTTTGCCACTGTTTACTTATCAAAGTAACATGCAGTCCCCAAAAGATTGAAAAGGGACTCAGTGAGGGCTTGTGTTTGCTGTTTGCTTTGAGGTGTCATAACAGTTTGATGTGCACATCAATACTTTCAGAGTCCCAGTATGGTCAGATGGCAAAATAAAACATAATCACGCTGTGCATGGAAAGAAACAGTTGACTTTTGAGTGTTGTTTTTGCACCACAATACAATGCAAAATGAGATAAAAGAGCTGCTCACACTTGAAAAAAAACCACAATAAATTGTGGATGAGGCTTCAGATAGATGTAATAAAATGAAAGTGGAAATAGTGAAAATGAGTTTTATTTTGAAGGTTTATAAGCAGTTCAATTTGAAAGTAGAAGATGAAAGTTGATTTCTCTGAATACTTATGACTGTGTATAACAGCACATGTACATCATATACTGTATACAATCAGTATGTAGGCCCATGGTAATATAGTGATATGTCCAGGATCAAAGTCTACAGCCATAAAAGCACTGACACCCTGAGTAGCAGCAGTGCTTTGAGCAAAACACTGACACTGCTTATGTGCCTGTGTTAAACAGGTATTATGATTATGATGTACACCTTAAAAGTGGAGTTGGTATATAGTAAAGAGTGGCAGGAAGATCAAAGGGTTTGTAAGGATTTTTGTTGATTCAAAGAGCTAACTAAGAGGACAAATGAAGAGTCAACAGCAATGCAACCAAAAAAACCCTTCTTGAAAATGGCTTGTAATTAATCTATAATGTTAAAGTGAAACTCATTAAAGCCTCTGTGAGGACCTTCCATTTGTGTCTATGTTGGCCACCCCAGTGGACAAAGCCATACATCTTACCTCTTTGTTTATATTCTCCTGTGCATGTGTAAGTAGTCTCATCCTTTTAACATACTGTTAAATGGACTTGAGCTTGTATAGCGCTTTTCTGGTCTCTGACTCAAAGTGCTTTTACACCCCAGGTTCACACCCATTCACTGACTGATAGAAGAGGTTGCTATGTAAAGCAGTCCATCGGTATTAATATCATTCATACACATTCACATGCCGCTGAATCAGCAGGAGCAACCTGGGGTTAACTGTCTTGCCAAAGTACTCATAGGACATGTAGGACATTTTTGGTGCCTCACTGAACAAAAGCCATGTCCTGTAATGGGTGATAAAGGTGCATGGTGCACATACATTCAATTTGCAATATGCATCCAAGTCTACATAAACATCATCTGCACCAGTTCAGCCCTTTTAAGAACAATGAGTTCTGTTTGGAGGTGCAGTTGTCTCATCACGGATGTGGTTTTGTGGCTTTCTCTGGTTTGGCCAGATAGCTTTTGTTTTAATGACTAATATGTACCACTGCTGAAATATATGGTAAGTGGTTGTGGGTCTTGAAAGTAGATATGTATGTGTGGTATTTTCTAAAAAGTGGTTAGGGGCTGAGGACTTCCTCAAAGTTTTCAGAGTCAGGCTCAGACCTACTCACAGACACGCAACACAAGTAACAATAAATAATTTGCTGGATTGGAAGCACAATGGATGTAGCTGTAGTGATCTACACATTAATGGAGGTGCTCATCGCTGTTTGCTGCTGTCTTGGTAATGTGTTGGTGATTTTGGCACTTTGGACCAGTAAGTGCATTAAGCAGCCTACCTTCTGCCTGATTGTGTCTCTGGCTGTGGCTGACTTAATGGTTGGCTGCGTGTCCATTCCGGTGGCGGTTGTGGTGGACGGACGAGTGATGACTTCATTTCACGTTTGCCTCTTCCTCAGCTGTGTGGAGATCCTGTTCACCGTGGTATCTGTTTTGTGTCTTGTCGCTATCACAGTGGATAGATTCCTCCGGGTGTACATCCCTCTTAGGTAAGATTTTTCTGATGTACTGATGCTTCTTGAGTCCAAGTTTTTGTGAAGAGTTAATTATACCGAATCGTTGTGAATTAGTTAATCACACCGGTCATTACTGCTTTTCTTTTTTAGGTACAAAAGCACAGTAACACCGAGACATTCCAGACTTGTGGTAGCAGCATGCTGGCTTGTTGCAATACCACTAAGTTTTGCTCCCATGCTTGGATGGCATAACCATGAAACATTATCTAAGACAGTCAACTCTACTTTGACCTGCCAGTTTACAGCTGTTATCCCCATGTCGTATCTGGTTTACTTCAACTTTTTTCTGTGCACCCTGACACCTCTGTTGGTGATGACTGCACTGTACGGATACGTCTTCTGTACGATCAGAGGAAACCTCAGAGAGAGACCAGGCAACGATACCCAACAACAGTCTCAGAACTACCTGAAGAAAGAGAAAGAGCTGGCACTATCTCTGTCTCTGGTCCTGGCTCTGTTTGCCCTGTCCTGGCTCCCTCTCCACATCATGAACTGCATTGCTCACTTTGATAAGAAGACTCATGTACCAGGCACCACATTCTATGTTGGCATCCTGCTTTCTCAAGCAAACTCAGCTGTAAACCCAGTTGTGTATGCATTCAAGATAGAAAAGATCAAGAAGGTGTACCTGAAGATCTGGAGACGGATTATTTCTCGTGGAGAAGAAAATCAAGAACCACAGACGAACCAGTCGACTGACAACAATTTGAGTATCTTAAACAGTGTGGTGAAAAATGAGTGACATATATACAAAAACTTGTCTTACTGTGTCTGTTTGAATATCTGAGCTCATTGTAAAATACCATGTGAGTGATACATTTTCTTCGACTCATCAGGATGTTTTCATTTTATTGTATTATATGTATATTCTTGAAATTCAGTATAAAATGTTTTTCGGTTATGTTATCATCTATATTTGTACTTTTGTGGTTTACAGAGTTTTACCTAACTAACTACTTTTTCTTCTAAATTGCCTGAGCTTCTGTTTAGTTTTGCATTTAGGTTTGTATTTTGATCAGTAAAAACCTTCAGTTTGTCATCAGCATCTATGTGTACAATTTCCACGGCTGTCAGTCTTTTAGCAAGGCTGGATGAAATACTCTCTGTACAGTATGCTCTACAATGTAATACATGAAAATGACAATTTTATATCTGTCAGTAAAACAGCATCAAAAAAGTGTACTGTCTGAAATGTGTTCTATTTAAAAGTAGTTTCGAGGCGTGGAGGAAGTGTGAATTTCCTTCCACATGCTCTAGAGAAGGCCTGTTTCTGCTTAGTGCAGTTGTTTTTTTGTAGCCATGAATTAAATACGGATTTTTAAAACAGAGAGAACTTATTAGTAAGTAGAAAATGAGAATAGAATACAGTTACATAATTGTGGTAAAGAGCTATTTCCAGAACCCCCCCCCCCCCCCCCCCCCACCCCAAAACTAAATGAAAAAAGCTCAAAGAAATGGTAAAGTGAAATGTTTGATGTCGTAAGTTGGATATTACTTTTGACTGACAACTGACTTGTCTTTTTTTTTTTTAAATGAAATTAGCTATTTAAAGCAGCAGTGTCATTCTTTTCCATCACTGTGACTACAGGGAGACACTGCAGAGGTTTATCCATGGTGCGCCTAAAGGGACAAAATAGCATGTGGTTTTATCACACTTTAAAAATGAATATATTAATTTCAGATTTGTTTAAACGATTAACAAGTTAATGTTGACAGCCCTATTAATTACCAAAAGCAAGTAGCACATACCTCCTTCATGTGCTTCAGCAGCAAAATGAAGAACATAGAATGTGCTTCGGGTAAACATTGTGGCATGCTTTATAGTTAAGTTTATGTGCTTGCTACAGCTAATAAACTAAAATTTAAACTAAAAAGACTACTTAAAATAAATGATGGCTACTACCAACAGAGACAACAAAAAATAAAAATAATTTTGCCGTCAATTGTTCAAAGATTTCCAACAAGATTTCCCTAATTTTTGCAGCCTTGCAATGTCATGCAAAACTCTCAACTCTTACTTGGAAGTAATCGACATTTTTCCAATGGTAGGCTACACGACTGCAGAGGGCGGTTCATGTGCTCATAACCACCTGGCTCATACCTCATAAACAGAGAGTTGTGGGTGGGTAAACACGGTATTTCCGATGAGCACATGAAGGCAGCATTAGGTTACACTCGAGTCAGTCGACTACTTTGTCCCTCTGACCCTCTCTTCATAGCCTAACAAAAACATAGCGTTTGTTCACAGTTCATTCATTTAGTTGTCTGGCTGCATATCCATAAGGACGAGTTAACAAGTTATCCAGATATCTAAAAGGTAAGATACCGAGGATCACTTTCTAAAGGAATGTGGTTATAAAACACACTGAGGTGAGACTCAAGTCATAGTAGAGTCATAGAAGAGTCATAGTCTAACTGGCTCCTATAGATTGTGCTTTTGTTCAAGTGTTTGATGCTACCACTAAAACACTTAGGCTATTTCACTGAACAGCAAGACATATTTTTCTATACATTAGATTGCTAAAAATGGAATAATGCTGTTTTTACGCATTGCATTTTGCAAGTCATCGTCATTATCAAGTAGTTGCCAGCATCATTAGGATTTTTCTCTTTTTTGAGTTGCACATTTTTCATTTAATCCTTTAAACGTAGTAATTATTATTACTGCATTTATTCTAAATGGAATATCAATCTAAGATGTTTACAAAATGCATGTCAGAGTTCTAAAATCTGATGGGGCACTTGAACCTGATATTACAGGGGTGCTGTGAGGAAATTTAAGCATCACTAAAAGGGCCTAAAATCACCTATGGTATGAAAAATACCATCCAGAAGAGGAAAGCCCTCCCATCACAATTACCTTGTATTTACTATACATACAACCACACAATTGGACAAATGTATAGGCCTACTTGATAACACTGTAAATGTATCCGCTGGAGGATAAATAATAGTTGCTTTAATGTACATGTAGAGATATTAGTTAGATTTCTAGAGAATAGTTAGTCACATACAACGTTTTTAAGCAAACCTGCCAAACACTCATGTGTTCTTGCTTTTTAAGTGTCAGGTTTTTTGATCATTTTTTACATTTAACAGGGGAGTAAAGACCCGACCTTGAATGCTGGGAAATTGAGAGGGGCAGCTTTATGACTTTCAAACTTTGTATCATCAAAACAATGAAATAAAAGAGAGCATTTAAACCAATAGTAAGCATTACTGACAGAGTTTAAAACTTCAGGACTTATTAATGCAACATGTGAACCCTTATTTTTGGTCTTCTAGTTCTTTGAGGCCATGCAGGTGGTGATCCGCCCGTTCCGTCCCTTGGATAAGGACGCAGTACGCACTCTGTTCAGCATCGGCATCAAGGAGCACATCAGTCCATGTTTTCACAACGCCATGACCAGCCCTTTTCACCGTGCTGTCACCCTGGCCCTGTTTGCCGTTGGCTATCTCCTTGGCTCTAACATAGGTGTCTTTGTGTTACCTGGAGTTTGGGTGGGCCTTGTCTACTACTGTTGTCATGAGCTGTATGCTAGCTTTGTCAAGGGGAAACTCCGCACAGACATGCAGGACATCCCTGGGAACTATCAGAGCAAACCAGACGACTGTTTCTTGGTGGCTGAGGCTAAGGTTGATGGGAGGCCTCAAATCGTGGGTATGGTGGCTGTACTGGCCAAACAAAGTGGAAATGAGAAACATGGGGAACTGTTCAGGATGATCATCTCACAGTCATGCAGACGGATGGGTCTGGGCGTCAGGATGGCTCAGACTGTGGTTGACTTTTGTAAGGAACGAGGTTTCTCCAAAGTGGAGCTGGAGACCAGTTCAATTCAGACTGCTGCAATTGCTCTGTACAAGAAACTGGGGTTCAATGTTGTCCTTTCACATACTGAAACACACACTTCCAGCTGGATTGTAAAACTGACCAAGGTCACCATTTTAAGAATGGAAAAACAGCTGTAGTCCTGAGCATGCCCAGTGATCCCCGGGTGATGGTTCTCTTCATCAGTGGTCAAGTTTTTTCATCAGTAACGCTTGACTGAAACCAAACTTTGTAAATTGTGTTTCATGAAAACAATTGCCGTTTGAGCAATGAATCAAAACAAACCAAAGTGTCAGGTGAAGGCAAGTATTCAGATTCTTTACAAAAGTATAAGCGCTATCAAAGTTCTCTGGTTAAGTTAAATACATGCAAAAAATATGTTCGGCTATATGCCATGTTAAATATGTTATTTTTGTAAAAATGTACAATAAGAAAAGTCATGCTACCAAATTAAGAAAAATGGGCCCTGTAACTGTTATACATTGATATATTATACAATAAATATTTGAGCAATGGTGAAAAATGCCCTTCAATTTACAAAGAGTCCAATGTTACCAATTCCCTACGTTAACATATAGTCATAATTGAAATGGATAAAATCCAATTAAAATGATGAAAATTTTAGGAAAAGAGGAAAGCCACAATCTTCAAAATGTAAGCAGCTGGACCTCTGAAACAAACAAAAAGTCTTAAACATGGTTGAATAATTTTCCAATTTTTGGCTTTCTAATTCAGCATTACTTTTATACAATAAACTGTTGGGTAGTTTAACTCGATTTAAAACACTTTAGTCTTGTATGTTTTATATGCAAAAAGAAAAAGTTTTTGGTTAACTTTTCTTTTCTGACTACAAGGTCGTTTGACAAGTGGTTACTAATGTTTGATTTGATTGCAGCAGATTCTGCGACCTAGGACAATGTTTCTCCTCTGGGTTTAAACATTAACTTCTCTGAACGAGGCCGATCCTGTTGTATTTTAAGCTGCCTCTTAGGTCCTTTGGTAACTGTGTTTCATTTGAGATTGTTAGCTCTCTTCTACACGTTCTCTCCTGTATGGTGAATTTTAGTTCATAAAATGATGGCAGTTTTATAAACACATTTTATGTTTATATTTATGTATAAGTGTTTGATCAGTTCTTACATGAACTCCGGACATTCAGGTCTATAACTAACACAGGTGTGAATGATGTCATCACATAACCCACTTGCTTGAGGTGGATGTTTCACCTATTAACAGCTACATTCACACATTAGCTCACCCATGGCTTCTGGTGCACTTTTGACTTTTATCTATAGGGGCTGTAAGGGAAAGGAGTTCCTTGAGGTTGGTAAATCATTCAGCCTGTGCGAATCCATTCAAGAACAAACTCCTTCTGAAGGTCAATCCTTCTTCTTGTTCTTTCTTCTGCTTTATGCCTTGAGGAAGATTATTTCATGTTTAGAATTGTTCTTTCACCGCTGACTCTGTTGCCAAATTCAGTGAAAGATTCTTCTCTTGTTTTATCCTACTTAATCTAAAGTCAGTGTGAATGTTTCCGTCACTGAAAGTCTTTTCCCTATATTGTGTGTAAGACCAACCTATGTAAATGTTGTTAAAATGATGCCCTGTTGACAGGTAATTGTTGTAATTTAGATGAGTTTTATGAGAATACAGTGATTTTCTTTAACATATGACTGTTCACTTTAAATTTCACTCAGAAACATACTAATAAATAAATTAAACCTACCTTGAGATTTAAGATCACATGATGTTTCTTTTGCATGCACACACACATCCTCACACAATCTGTGTGAGTAGCACTCCAGCCTTTTATCTTAGTCTTAATCTTATTTTAGTGACTTTCTTGTAAATGACCTTTGACTGAATATTGTACTTACTCTTATTTTTAACTTTTTCCAAGTAAGCTTTTGTTGAACTTTTCTCAAGAATTGTGCATTTTTATCCACCATTTGTGCTGATTCCGACATATGTATGAATGGAAATAAAAGTTTATTTTAGACAGAATATGTTCTTGTAAATTCCTGTTTGTCATTTTTTTCACTATCCATGGTCAAAAACGTGTAATCAGTATCTTACCCTGGACATCACAGTATCATCACTATAAAACTAAATCAACTGGTGGGGCAGTGTTAAGTGTGCATGCCCTATGCACGGAGGCTACAGTCCTCCAAGCGGGTTGCCTGGGTTCAAATCTGACCTGTGGCTCCTTTCCTGCATGTCGTTCCCCACTCTCTTTCTCCCTGATTTCTGATTATCCGCTGTCCTGTCTCTGTTATTAAGGCACAAAAAAGCCGAAAAGAAAAAAAATCCATTTATAACATATGACCTTTTACAAACTTTAACATTTTGTTTACAACTGTTGCAGTGTGGCAGGCATGATATGTTACATTTAAACAATGAACAGTAGAGGGCGCCATCTCCCAAAGAAACTCTAAAGCACTTGTGTGTAAACTACATGGTCATAAGTCATTTAAAAAAGGGTTTCAATAGAGGTAATACTATTGTGAGTATAAAATCACTGAATGATATGAACAGGATGGCTTGGACAAAATGTTCCAACAGAGGCACTCTAAAGTATCAAAAAAAAAAATAGCACTTTCCCATCAGGATTAGGGATCCAGTTTATATTATTTATGTTTTTTGGGGGCTTCTTTACATTATTTAGATAGGACAGTAGATAAAGTAGGAAAGCAGGAAAGACAATAAGAATAATATGGAAAATTCTGACAACTCATATAGATATTTATCTCTATATGTGTATGTGTGCTCTCCGTCAGGAAGCTGGTATTTTTTTTGTTTTTTACTCAGTCAGATCTGTTGTCATGATGATTGGTTGCAGGAATGAAACCACTTCCTTTCTAAGAAGTTCCACCTGCTTGATGTAGGTCTGCTACTGTAACACTGCTAATAAAATCATGTTTACAAGTTAGACAGTGTGCTGGGGTTTGCTTGAAAGTTTTCATTCCAGCATCTTGTAATTTGACGTGGTGGAAAGTAACAAAACTGTTTTTCAGGAAGGTTAACCTCAAGTCTGTTTTTTTTTCTACTTTAAACTTCTACTCCACATCATTTTCAAAATAACTATTCCACTGCATTCAGACATGCCCGGTTCTATGAGGGTGCAAGAGGTTGCAATGCACCCTCATTTGAAATTTCTGCACCCTCAATTGAATAGACAAAACAAAAATAAGAATAGTAAGGCTTTCAAATGATAAGTGACTCAGATTGTGTTTATTAAATCCAGGATCGGATGTTCATGAAACATGACCTGTCTGCTCACAGGAGACCACATAAGGGACCCATAACACCTACGCTATTTTTCATTGCTGTTTCCGGTCACTGTAGCTGCTCCCCCTTTAATCTCAGATGCACCCATAAGTCATTTTGTTCTACAAACCAGGCCTGCATTTAGAGATTGCCAAATTTGGATACCCAAACATATACATTTGTGGCACTTTTAAATACATTTTGACGCTTACACTTTTGAAATGAAATATATGATTTATTTTTGGATTTTTTGGATTTTTGGGGCATTTTGTGCCTTTATTTGAGAGATAGAACAGTGGATAGAGTTGGAAATCAGGGAGAGAGAGTGGGGAATGACATGCGGGAAAGGAGCCACAGGTCGGATTTGAACCTGGGCCGTCTGCTTGGAGGACTACAGCCTCCATACATGGGGAGCGCGCTCTAACTAGCGCCCCATGAAACACCATTTTTAAATGCAGGTCAGTATTTTTGCACTCTGGTAATGCTTCTTTTTCTTAAAAGATCCGATCTCTTCTTCAACACCAGCATTGTGAAACACCCTTTGTTGTCTTGTCATATTGTGCTTTTGATTTTTTGTTTTCATGGCCTGTCTGCCTATTTGCTGGCTGCTGACTGAGTTTTTAAAAAACTCTTCCACTGATTCCTACGGAAGCATACAGGTTTTTTTTAAAGACAAGATGATATCTTAATCGAACCAGGTTATGAGTTTAATATGAATAAATTCTGTGACTCTGATACATTTGTGTTTATTTATTACACCACTAAGGGGTGCCACATGTCCAAACTCCTACATGTCTGTGGCGCTCTCGTTGTTAAACTTTAGTTTTTGGTGGAAGTCCCTCATCAGGTTATTTACATGTTGTTTGGTTTGGACCAGAAATGATGTTATGGGACTCTCCTGTTCTTCTCATGTGTTTTCACTTTGTGGGATTCCTCCAGAAGCTCTGTGTGCTTCATCGTAAAAGAACATACATGTGTGTACACCTGGAGTGAATGGATGAAAAAAATGACACTTTTAATGCGTGTACTTTGTGTTTTTAAATGTATTGTTAATGTAAGTTGAGTTTATTGTTTGAGCCTTGTCGAAGGAGAACTTTGTCACTGTTGGGACGGACCATAAAGTTCATCTAATCTAATCTAAAAAAAACTGCAGCATTCCCAGGATGATGAAAAATATCAGTATTCTTGATAGTATCAGTGTGTTTTATGGGCACTACAGGAAGTAACGTGAGTAAAAAAAAAGATAAGATTGGGGATGTAATAACTCTTAGCTTTGTCAGTTCTATGTGCATCCTACATATAGGCAGAGGTGGAAGGTACTATTTACTCCTGTACTGTACATTATTTTGTTTGTGTGTGTGTGTGTGTGTGTGTGTGTGTGTGTGTGTGTGTGTGTGTGTGTGTGTGTGTGTGTGTGTGTGTGTTCAAATGTTTCCTTTATTGACGTTTGTATTCATTTTGATACAAAACAAAAGAGAGATAATCACAAAATGTAAAAAATTAGAGCTCTGTAATGACCATTAAAAAAGAGAGTGAGAGAACGAGAGCGCGAGAAAAGAAAATGAAAAAAAGAATTAAATAAATTTTAAGAAAATAAACATTTTAGAAATTAGGGTAATTCATATAATTAATGAACCCCCCTCCCAGGCCACTGCCCCAAAAGAGACTCAACTTAGTATGCTTCTAAGATGTACAGAGAAGTTGCAACATTTCCACAGTTGCCTCTTTGGCCCCATGTGTGTACATTGCATTGCGTGTGTTTGATGTAAAAATAAAAAAATGTTTTGTTCACTTCCTCCACTGGGTTGTAGAAATCTTTGCATTCATAAAGAGTTTGTTGATTAAATATGCTTGTTTTTCTTTCAGATAACCTGCCGTTAATACTTCTGATCTTCTAAAGCGCTGTCTCCACATCCCTGTACCCACAAACCCAACACATGACTCTTGTTTTGAGTTCATATCTACACACATTTCAGGTGAATGACACTTGGCAGCTCTCCAAAGCAAAGAGTGCGATTGAGAAACCAGAGGTAAAGTTACTCCTGCTGGTGTTATAACACTTGGCAGTGTTGTTGTGTGCTCTATCCGTCCGTCAGAGGCTTTGAGTTCAACACTCGTGAAAAAAGCCAAACAAGATGGCAATATTGAATGTGTGTCAGTTGTTTGAGGGGACAAACATGTGACGGTTTGACCTGTTAAAGGCCTTGTATGAAAGTCAACACGCAACATGTGAGCGCTGTGTGATATTATCCAAACAGAGAAATCTGTTTTGATGTATTTACATTTACATACAGACCAGAGGTGCATCATTTTAAACGACAGCAGAGGGAAGTAGCTTTAAATTCAAATAACAAAATGAGTACAAGAAAAAAAAGAAAAAACAGTTAAAAAAAACTCACTGAACGTACACCGAAAAAAAAAGCATCATGGGGCGCTGCATGGCCTAGCGGTTATGTTGGATGCCCCATGTATGGAGGCTATCGTCCTTGTCGCAGCGACCGTGGGTTCAAGTCTGACCTCTGCCCTTTGCTGCATGTCACCACACTCTCTCCTCCTAACCTTTCCTGTCTCTCTTCAGCTGTCCTATCCAATAAAAAAGGCAAAAAGGCCCCAAAATAAAAAAAAATAATAAAGTGTTCATTAGAAAACGTGTGCAGTAAGGATGGTCTGACCCTAATGGGCAACAAAAACAAGGGACCAAAAATGCAAGTATCATAATGTTCATAGCGGGTGCTAATTTGCAACACTTGTCCCTAGAAGGGCTTTTGTGTAAATTAAAGATTAAAAGAACTTTTGGATCACTGCTCTGCTAATCAATTTCCTCTCTACCTCTACCTCAACAACCAATCAAAATCAAAAGAGGGGGTGGGACTTCTAAGATCAACAATGGTGAGGGAGTGACTAATCCTGGCATTTTTTGAGGGTACATTTTCCAGGTCTAAATCAGCTGCTTATAACAGGACACAATATCAATGATAGAAACGGTCAACAATCTGTAATTCTTCTTTTTGCTTGATAACATCCAGAAGTTTAATCAGATACTTGAGTGGTTTTTTTTGCAGATTTTTACAGACACCTGGAAAACCTTAACAATATCAAAAAGGGGCTAAAATAAGACTCAACCTGATGAGAAAAACAGCACTGTAAAAAAACAACTTGGTTCTTTGTTGGATGGATTGTGGATCAATAATAATGGACCTTCATGTCCAAACATCTTTGTCGTCTCTGAGCAAAAGGGATATTTGGTCTCGAAGGTATCGGGTATAGGTCATTGCCGTGACATTCCTCTCCCTGTCTTGGAGATATTTGTGAATTGTTATGTAAATGTGAAATCTTTTAAACCCTGTCACAATGGATCTATATGAAGACACTCAGTTATGACTCACTAGATGACCTATAAAGATGCAGCCAGCTAAAGATGATGATGAAAGTACTCAAAGAAAGTGGACATTCATCATTCTATACTGAAGTTGTATAACATACTGATCTTTATTTTGCCCATATATTAATATGAATATAAATAAACTTGTAAAATGAACAACATTTTTAAGACATTTTACTTTTTATCTGGCTATGACAATGCAGTGTATAAGGGATAATGAGAGCCATTGTTATGACAAAGATGTGATTGATCTAAAGATGATTACATAATTCTACGATTAAAAAATACTCTCTCAGACTCACACTGAGAGCTGCGTCAATAACAATGGTTTATTCTGTAGCCTCCTTTTTTGTTTTTTAAAGATATATTCTTGGGACATTTTTCCCTTTATTGGAGGGATGACATGCAGCAAAGGGCCGAGGTCAGGACCCACATCACTGCGACGAGGACTACAGCCTCTGTACATGGGGCAGGCGACATGACCGCTAGGCTATCCTGTATCCCTTTCTGTAGCCTTCTCAAAATGAATTCATAAAATTGTTATTTACTATTAACTGGACCTTTCCACTGTGGTAAAGTGAGACAGGGTGAAAAGGCATAAAAATATGAATAACAGCATGAACAACTTTTTCTGTTTCGACAGTGTCTCAGTTTGTTGATGTTTTCTTTTCTAGTCCCCATCTTTAAACACTGTCCCAAACCATGTTGATTTACATGTTTATTTCATGTGCTATCTTCAGCTTTTTAGATTTCTTTGCCATAGTCTGCAGTTTTTTCACCTCTTTTCTCATCTGTTTTTTTTCCTCTCTTCTCATTTTCCCACACTAAACAGACTGACATCAAATTTAACAAATCTTAAACAGTTAGTCCTCTAGAGTCTGTGAATAGAAGCGTCCCTAACAACAATCTGTTCTTCATAGCATTGGTCTGCTATCGAGGAATAACAGATCTTTGCTATGCTTGATTGGCCAATCAGAATCAAGTATATAACATAGCTGTTTAATAAAATAAGTGAAATACCCTAAAGGCCTGTGTCCACTCATTGCCTTTTTTGGCAGTACCTGTTTCCAGCGCACAGCATCCAAAACGCATAACCATCTTCAGTATAAGCTTTCCTTTGACGCTGCACTCTTGGTTGAAAATAGTTTTGAACCCCACTGTCCTCCCCAATGTCCCCTCTACCTCCCCAACCATTCAAAATCAGAAAGGGGGTATGGCTTCTGATATCAACATTACAAATAACAAAGGTGAGAAACTAATCATGTATAACATAAAATAAAAATAATAATAATAACAATAAAATGTCCTTGAATAAAAGCAAATCTTAAACATACAGAGAAATTGAAAATAAATCTTAACATCACTCCCAATAGAAGTGGAATTCTTGTTAAACAGCTGTCACCTAGCAACAGTAAGTGCAGATGAGAATTGTTCTTAAATTGAAGAATTGGACGCTGCATGCACAAGAACGCCGTCAGTGGACACAGGCCCTACAGGTCTCCAAAATGAAGCAAGTGTGAAGGTGCATTCTTTGTACTGGCCAGCAGGGGGACTCACTTGTTGAAAAAAGAGATCTGATTGCAATAACAAAAAGGATGTTTATGAGAAACAAGCAGCAATGAAGCCAATTTGGAAGAGAAAAAAAAACTGAAGTAAGGTATTTTCCTTTTCTGAGGTAAATGGCAAAAAGGTTTAGGGTAAGATGTATATAACTGTGTGTCATCAGCATGTGAGGGAACTGAAATGTCCAAGTTGGAATAAATGCTTGAACTAAAGTAGCTCAAGAATTAACCCTTGATTGACACATTTTAAGGTTAACAATTTAAGGCTAGAAATATTCCAGTGGTCTTTTATCTAACATTGAGTTACCTCGAGATCATTAAGGTTTTTTCTACTTGCTCAAATATGCCAGGATGAAATAAATGAATCTTCATATGTGACGGTCAAGGATTGAGTTTTGAGGTTGGTATAAGTCAGCTGCTTAATCAATATCAGGCATATTGCATTATGTTGTAACTGTACAGCCATGCACTCGTTCACCAACATGCCTTCACGTGTCAATCAAATGGAACAGCATGTATGGTTTCACAACGAGACTTTTAGTTGCCCCGGCAAAAATCTACCTATTGCATAAGACGAATGGACAAATGCCCATTTAAACACGCACACAAATACACACCAATAAACACACTCTAATACACACACAAGCACACAGCTGCCAAGATGTGTAAGAGTTATTTGATCAGGTCATGTTGACAGATTGACCCTTTAATGATAAACATACGCACATCTATCCTGTGCCCCACAGGAGGCTGCCAGCCGTAGGGCCCTGACTTCCTCTGCAGGCTGTTAAGAGAGAACATGGCTCAGGTCAAACAAATAAACACGCTGCCGGCGACACACAAAGACCTGCCAACGCCAAGTTTACCTTTTGTGTTTTTACCGTAAATGGACGGCAAGAACTAAATGTTTTTCTGACCCTGAGGCCCTCTGAACCAATGTTTGATAACGGATAAGTCAGTTTAAAAAAAGGTTAGTTCAATGAGTTTCAGACAAAGACCTACTGTCAGAAAGATACAACAGATGTATCCAGCAAGGCTATTATTCTATGTAAAGGTATCAGTCATAAATATGACAAAAATATCCCCCAATGTTACCAGAGCAGGAAGGTCATTATCAACTCAGCTTTATTTATATAGCACCTTTCATACGTAAAAACATGCAGCCCAAAGTGCTTCACAAAAGAACAGAATTAAAACACAAAGAAGGTCAAATACAAAGATTTGACATTTTAATGGACTTTAAATAAAAACAAGAGCTACTGTTTGCACACTGTTATGTATTAATGTTTATTGCTGGGAAAAAAACACTAACTACATTTTTTGTAAAGTTCAACACTTCTATATTGCTTTATCAGTTTGTGAAATCATAAATCAAGTTCTTCAGATTTAAAGAAATAATCAAAGTGAGCAGGAGGAACCTGAACTGACTTTAGAAACTGAAAACAATTATTGTACATGCCAGTTCATCATTGACAGCACTTGGAGTTACCATCCTGTTGAAAGGTGATTCACAAATGAACTGTCCTTGTATTAATCTACAGTTGAAGTTTACTAAGTCACCCACTTCAATGTTACCAGACCATTAAATGGCCTGCTATCAGTTGTTATCACTACTATTACAGTGCTTAAGACTACAACTACCAGTAGGCAAGAAGGTGTCCACTGCTTCTCTGAAGCCTCGAGTTCAGCAATTTGCTCGTTGTTTTCTTGCAGAGCGAGGGGTGCTGAGTACTGAGGGTCTATCAAAGCTAAACAGTCTTTGCACACAGCTAATTCATTAGCAATTACATTGCTGACAACACCGTTTGCCCCCCAAAAAACAAGTTTCTATTCGTGATGGAAGTTTTCAGGAGTCATTTAGAGAAGTGATGAGAGCTTGTGGAATATAGATGGGAACTTAGAGGACTCACTTCTTGCTCGCCCTCATCTTCTATTGGGAGCAACGTATGCACCAAACAAATTGATAAATAAAAATACATCCTTGTGGTCCTTGTCTTAGTTAACATCTCAACTACGTAGAATTAACTACTCACATGTTTATTTCAGTTACATAGTTGGATATTTTAAAATGGAGCCTTGTGGGAATTCACTCTCCTCTGGAGACAGCCTCAAGTGGCCACTCCATGAACTGCAGTTTTTGGCATTTCAGAATTGGCTTAATTTCACATCATAATTACTACACCCATTGAGCCTCAATATACATCTGCAATGTGCTCCTCTGCCAGCAGATATTAATGTCTTGCTAAGTTGATTTGGATGTGTAGTAGGGCCCTACTACATCGTATGTATGCTCCTATTATAGACAACTGAGAGCATTAAAATAAGCTGGTAGCATCAGAATCAGCTAAGTTGCATTTGATGGTAAAATTTGTAAACGTTATGTTTCTCTAAGCACAAGTGTATCCGTCTTTCACTATATGCGGACGGATTAATCCATCTACTGATGAAGACCATGTCATACTGTGAAAAGACGTTTTTAGGTTCTTTTTTTAAAACCTCCTTTATCCCTGAATTTCTTTGTTCACTTCTTCTAACCCCAAACATATTATAAAAAAATGACCCTTTACACTCGAACACACTCAGTTTCCTACTCCCGGCTACATATGGTAACTGGACAAGAATGACAGCAGTTCGAGCGGGCCCTCACAGAGGCTTAACTTAATGCTGAACAGAGACAAATAAAGTTTTACAGCCCTCGCTCTCTTTTGGAGGAAATGACTTCCGCTACGGTGAAATGATATTTACCACCCAATAAACTGTCACTGAGTCATTATTAAGAGAAACTATACCTAACATGTTTTACAAGAAAGCATTACCAGCAGTTTAACCACTTGAAATATTCTTCTTATTGCAGAAATCTAGGCCACAGAGACGTGGAATGCCTCCCTCCTGCTAACAGCTCGTTCTGTACACAGGCCGAAACAGAACACAACAAGTTTACAGCCACCGAGGGAAGATCAGAGTCCTCCAGAGAGACCCTGAGGAGGTGGTTCATGGAGAAATCGATGCGGTTAAATGAAATACAGTAGCAAATAACAGCAGTAGGAGGGGTGGGGGTGGGGGGGGGGGGCATGGAAAGAGACAGAAAAGGGGGCGTTCAAACACACACACACACACACACACACACACACATACAAATGTTGCCGTGATTACGCACTGAGGGGTTAATGAACAGATGGACGGCCTCATCGATGTGTAATAACATCTGTTTAGAGGTCAGTCACTCTTCGGCCCTGCTGGCCCCCATAAATCATCTGACATGTACACATGCAACCACCACACACACTGCCACATGTCGTTTGTGTTATCATTTTGTTTATAGTTTCTTTTTAAAGTTCATTTGTCTTTTTAAACTACAACAGCCTGTAATAACGGGCTGTAAATGTACCTAGAATTTAGTAGAATCAGATTGAATTGTGGAAGTTTAAGGATTTATCCTTCTTAAAAGTGTGAGATGACGATGAGTGTCCAAACCAAACCTTTATTCTATGTGATTTACAAACAGCTACAGCACTTAAGCTAATCCCTCTTTAGAGACCAGATTTAACGACGGAATAAAGAACCCTTTTATATCACAGTCCAGGATCCTTAATCCACCAAAGAAATAGGGGCCCTTGTGAACTTCCACAGACACAGGAGGATGACTTTCTGAACTTTGATCCCTCTTCACAGGTTAGCCTGAGTTATAAGCAATAAAGGAAGAATCCTTCTTTCGAGGATTTTCAATTTGTGAGGAGTTTAAATTTAAAGAAGAAATTAGAATTAACCTTACCATAGTTTTGTGCTACGTCATTTAAAAATGAAATTAAATTTTGGTAAAAGCCTCCCAAGATATTTCAAATCATAATGACTCAACATTATGATTTCAAATATCTTGGAGATGTTTGGGGACTCATAATCATGATTCGTGTATGAAATGTTAATGAGCGTGAAGGAGATAAATTGTGGAGATCTACTGTTAGAGTGAATTAGTGAATACATTTCAGCATATGATCTTTCGTTCTCTTTTTGCCTCTCACTCACTCCGTCTTTATTTCAGTGTTTCATCTTGTTCCCTAATTGATGTGAAAGAAGCAGTGTGTAGTATTCAGTGGCATCTAGTGGTCAACTTGAAGATTACAGGGGGTTGATACCTGGTCCTCTCTCTCCCCTTTCAAGTGATCACAAAAAAAAAAAAAAAAAAAAAAAATTACAAAAGATGCAAGATCCAATGTTTGGTGTGTCCTCCCTGGGCTTTTGTAAGAACATGGCGGTATAACATCCTTAAAAGAAGATCCAAAACATCACTCAGCAGCATCAACTGAAAATGTATTAAAAATAAAGATGGCTGGCAAACTCAAGCTAAGGCCACAAGAGACACAGAAAAACACATTTTAGCACCTTGACAATGTTCTATGCCAGATGAGCCCCCATATTATTATACGTCACACCCACCCTAAGGTGGCCCTATGAGGAGAACAACTACCAGCAAACTGGCCCTAATCAAATACAGAAATCGCCTTAAAACTGTCCAAACGTATAGGTGCTCCAAATAAGTTGGATGTCTATGAGGGAATATGGAAACCATTAAAAGACTTAATGACATGTTGGAGTGCTTCTACAGGAGGACGACTCAGATTAAGACATCTACATAATGACATTCAACAACAGTCGATGAAGGCAGGAATTGGTTTATGCATATACACGAGTGAATGTTTATGCATAAAATATGTATGAATTTGGGGGGTTTTCATTGCATTGAACTATATCTTGGATATAGTCTTATGGCTTTATACAGACTTTGGTTAAAAGTGCAAGAGAGGTTTTAAAGAGAGAGAGGGAATGTCTGATTATACATTTGTAGGGGTGGGTGAGGGGTTGAATATGTTTGATTGTTATTTCTGTAAAACAATCTGTACTTTATTGTGTTAAATTACTTTGCTGACTATGTTTAATTTTAGGAAGGACATTGTGGGAAAGAACCAGAGGATTTATTCAAAAACACACAAAGACACTTAGGACTAAATTAACAGAACACAACAACAAACACAGAATAGATATAAAAGGGCTTATTCTAAGGTCACAAAAGTTCTGTATTTTAAGGTTACGTTCACACTGCAGCTAAAAGTGACCCAAATAGGATTTATTTGCATTCAACAGCACAAGTCACATTGAATCTGATCTTTTCAAATCAAGACTTCACCACCTTCATATTTGGTCCTTAATCAGATAATGTTTGGATTTTTCTTTTTGCAATGCGACCTCGCTCAGTCTGAACAGCCAGGTCAGAATGCATGTGACTTTTGAGCGACACTCATCACACTTTGGTGCTGGTGGGACGGGTGAAGGGAGAGTCGCTCACACTCTCCCTGCGTGACATCTTTGTTGGTGTTCTTTTTGCTCATGGGGGTCAGTTAAGGACCACAACCAGTTCACATGGGAATCTGATATAAGCCACGTTTAAAGAGTAAAGTAAAAAGCCAAAATAAAAGATTGGTAGCAATAAATCTGAATTGAGTAGTAAGGCTTGTAGTGTGATTGTGATGATACACTGAAAAAAAAAACGTATTTAGGAATATTTTATATTCCACCTCTGCTAATGATGTCCCCTAAATCTTACACACTGGTACGTTATACTGTATATTCCTTTTGTGTGCATAATGTGAGAGTCTTCTGATATTTTGTCTATTGGTGGACATGGCCAGGGTTTGGGGAGGGTACACCTTTTTCAAGCCTGTAATATAAGCAATATTGAAATTAAATACAATCTCTTAAATGTATTAAACTTTTTTATGCTGTAACAACCAGATGAGTTGTTGCCTCTCTCATGTCTTCATGAACTTCTACAGGAAACATGATAACACCCATATACAGTATGTGCTCTCTGCT
This sequence comes from Labrus mixtus, assembly GCF_963584025.1. Taxonomy (NCBI): domain Eukaryota; kingdom Metazoa; phylum Chordata; class Actinopteri; order Labriformes; family Labridae; genus Labrus; species Labrus mixtus. Next base: position 17,557,753 of record NC_083618.1, on the reverse strand, counting down.
GCTGGGTTGACTGAGGGTAAGAGGTATTTCAAAGCCAGAGGTACTGCATGTTATCACTGTCACATCCATGTAAATACGTGTTGAGGCCTGACCATGGGCAAAATGTGTGTGTGTGTGTGTGTGTGTGTGTGTGTGTGTGTGTGTGTGAGTGTGTGTGTGAGTGTGTGTGTGTGTGGGGGGGGGATCACTTTCCACCCTGTTGGCACAGGCGAGGTCGACCGGTGCATGTTTTTTAGCTCATTCACTCATTTACTTACCACCACCACCCCTTTCACCCCTTACACACTCACACGCGCACACACACACACACACTCACACACACAGAGGTTGTAAGAGTTCAGCGCAGGCTACACAAGGACCCCTCTGAACTCAACAAGTCGACTCCTTTCCAACGAATATCTCACCTCAGTTGCACAGCTCATAACACAGAAGAGTCTCCGTGCTCTCCTTATCCTGTACACACACAGTCACTCTCTCACTCACACACACACACATAAAAACACGTTAATATACTGCCCTGCTTTCCAAAACAACTGGGTAAGCCCTGCCCAGGCGTACTTAAGCACATTTTATCACCTTCTTTTGATCACGCTGGATGACCTCGGGGCTTCTTTTCAGCACACAGCAACATGCGCACTGGCACCAAAACCAGACAGATGTTGTAAGAACCAGGGTGAGTGATGAGCCGGTCAAAACCACAACAGACTTTGTAAACACTTATGAAGATGATTGAAAAATGGGGACATGGAAAAAACAAGAGGTGGAAGCCTGGGAATGGTGCACAATCACGTAATCCGTCCCACACGGATCATCTGCTCACATGTTAACATGTGCATGTGTGGGAAAAGTTTCCATATACACCTTCAGCTGGCCGTGGAAATAAATATATATCATTTTCATTTTATAGCACAAGATGTACAGTCTTTTAGCTGTGGAAAAGAGGTACATTATGGAGATACTGTACAGGGCGGTGTTTGACCAAGATTAAGTTCATATACAAAAACTATTTTAAAAAATCCTATCAAGCTAATGCAAAAAAGACATTAAAGAATTAATTCACTTAAATAAATGGTTAAATATGTATACATTTTCTCTTATGTATTAGGTTAGAAGGTTCATCATTTGGCAGATACAGTCATTTGCATTATGGCTGAGGTTTGATTCAACAGAGCCAACTTCCACACATGCTTATTCCCCATGTTCAGTTGTTATACACAAACATGCTGTTTGCTAAAGCTTCATAATGACTGTACTCACATTAAAGTGACATCAACCCTCTCTTCTTACTGAAGAATGAGCATATTTCCTAAAATGTCGAGCTATTAATCTGAGGAAGAATCATTTTAAAGTTTAAATTATAGGGTCCCTATTCATACAATTTCTTTTTGGTCTACAGTGCATGACACTGATACTTCCAGGGCTTACCTTCACTAATTTTAAATGAATCTAAACAACATAAACATGGCTTCAATTTGTATGAATGGTATACAATGATATATTATAGCCATATGATTCCACATCATAAATGTCTGGTACAGAAGCCCTGAGCTGACATCCATACATTTTATTTACCCAGTTTTCTTATTAGAACGAATCATTTCTGAGGGGTTTTCTCAAGATATTTATCAAGTATCTCAAAAGCCCTGAAAAAAAACAACATAAAAATATGCTCGACTCACTTCATTAGTGTGGGCGATGGCAGCGTGTTGTCATGCACTGGTCTATAGCAGCGGCCAGCTGGTTGTTGGCCAGAAAATGGCCCGAAACTAAGAAGCTTTGTTATCTCAAGACAATGAGCTACAACCCCGATTCTAAAAAGCTGTGTCAAATGTAAATAACAGAATGCGATGATTTGGAAAACATTGAAACGCCATTGTTGATTTCAAATAGCACAATGACATTATGTCGAATGTTGAAACTGATCATCGTCATTGTTTTTGGAAAACGATAGGTCCACTTTGAGTTTGATGCCGCCAACAAAAACACCTGATGGAACATCTCATGGTTAATAATGTTAACTGTAAACCTGTAAATTACATGATAGTAAGTAAAAAATAGCATCTCTGAAGAAATCTCTGTATGCAAGGGTGACCATGAGACATCACTGCATGGGCTCAGGAAGACTTCTAAAAGTCACTGTCTGTGAACACAGTTCCTCGCTCCAACCACAAACCCTAGCTGAAACTCAACCGTGTAAAGAGGATACTGTATATAAACTAGATCCAGAATTGCTGCCTCCTTCTTTAGGTCCGAGCTCATTTAACATGGGCCGAGGAGAATTGGAAAATTGTCCTGTGGTCTGCCAAGTCAAAATGTGACTTTCTGTTTGGAAATCCTGGACGCTCTGTTCTCTAGGCTAAAGAGAATAGGGACCTTTTGGCTTGTTATCAGTACATAGTTAAAAAACCAGCATAGGTGATGCTTTGGAGTTACATTAGTGCACATGGCATGGGTAACCTGCACATTTGTGAAGGCACCATCTTTTTTTAGTTTAAGTTGCAAAAGAACAAAGGCAGATAGACTTTCCTAGTGTATCTGATCTGCAAATGTTAAGATTACAATGTCTGAAGTCTAAAAACAAGTTGGAGAGTGTAGGAAGAACAACACTAGTTATTGCAGGTTGGCGATTTCTACGTATTGACTCAGGGAAACATACATTTTACATTTGACCTGTAGAAAAACATTGAGGAGAACCAGGGCCGGCCCTGGACATCTGGGGGCCCTATGCAGGATCATTTTGTGGCCCTGCCTTGCGGTGGTTAGTGGAGTGTTGCCATCGCGAACCAGCAACTGTATGCAATCACAAACCTTACAAATTTTATGTGTACATCTTAGAACATGATGGGACACAATTATTTTACTGCTTATTAAGTACACTCACTGAAACAGTTGTAAGTAAAGCTTACAGACTTGCCAAATTTCTACTTCTACTTTGTTACTGTTTGAATGCTTCATAAACGGAGAAAAAGGGAATGAGAAAACATTAGTCTAAAGCCCTAAAAAGCAAACTTAGATTTTCACCTCATCCATTTTTTATTACCCTGTTCCTGTTAATGACCATGTCAGAATGTTTGTCTTCTTGCTTTTTTGGCCGCCCCCCTAATATAATGGTAGGGGAAACACTGAAGACTATATCAAGGACAACATTTCCAAAAAAACAAGGCCAACGTCCATAGTATTCAAACAATTACGTTTCTAAAAATTACCTTGCGCTTCTCTCTTTTGTCTGACATCCTTCTTCTTTTTCCCTTTCTCTGCCACCGATGGATAGACTCATTTCATCTTTTCTTTTTCTCTTCATGACATCCTCCTCCTTGTTGCCAGTTTTTAATCAACCAAATATTATGATCCTTTCTTGCCGCCCTATCAGCAACACTGAGCATTACATTACCAACATTTGAAAGGTTGCCAGGTTAGTCAGAAGTAAGTAATGTTTGTCAGGTCATGGATGGTCAGTCGTTTAATTTGCGTATAGGGAGGGCCGGCTCTGAGGAGAACATAAAACTGTTTTGGAAGGTTTCTCTAATGTGTTGTATTAAGAGGATGTAAAGGAACATTGGACCCTGGGTAGTAATGCATCCATTATGGCCAACATAACGAAGGTGCTTTCCAACATCTGGAAATGCAGATCACACGCACACGCACACACACACACAAATTCCTGCTGCTAAGGGAGGTTGAGGCACTTATATAATCTGTTGTGAGTGAAATCATTGTATTGAATCTGTCATAGGCCTTTCAAAGTTGAAAACCTAACCGGAATTATTGTTTTTCTTCTGTGATTCTAATTGGCCTCAGAGTGTGCCTCAGTACTAAAGTTGCTTATTAGGTGTTCTGAGCAACGGAAACACATAATCTATTGACAACCCTGAGGGCAGGTATCCCTGCGCAATGAACAAGTTTGGCTGCGTTTATTTATTTTATATTCCCTTCATCTCTGTTCCTCACCATTTGCACTGATAAGCCCAATAAATCTCCATGAGCAGCGATCAAAACATGCTTTGCGCTTCTCATTCTTCCAAAGTAAAAGTACTTGTAATAACATGCTCTTGCCTTTTATTGTTGTCCACAAGTGAACTCCGACATCGACAAAAAAACCACACAAAAACACTTTTTGAGGTTAGTTTGAGCTGCTGCAGTGTCTCAACACGCTTGTTTTGATGGTTTTTATCCTCATTTCCGAGTTCCTCTTCTTGTGTTTACTACGTCATTGAGCAATGTGGTTCTTTTCCCAGTGAAACCTAATACTGTTACTGTACACTCAGGAATGTTTTTCACCCAGTGAGTGGCAGGGTGTGTTCACCATCTCCTTTGCTTTGCTCTTTGCATGTTCCTGAAAAGCCTCCTTTTTTGAGGCCCCTCTGTTTTTACTCACTCTCTCTTTATGAATGAGATGTAACACCCGGCCATAAGTCATGCACGAGTGAGCGCACAACTTTTCCTGGAAGTGTGCATTAGGGCCGTTTCTCTACAACCTAGTTCTCTGGTTGTTATTGAAGCAGATGTTAAAAGAGTTCAGAAGTTTCCATCAATCTGTAGTAAACAACACTCTCTTCAAACAACGAGGTGTTATGCTCTTCCCCTTGACACAATTTTATCCCCCTAACACACACACACACACACACACACACACACACACACACACACACACACACACACACACACGGTATCTAGGGGTGTTATTTGGAGGTGAATCTGAAGTGTTCCCGTCAGTCCAGCCAGCTCATGTGTGTACAGTCTTATATTTATGTACATTTTGTACAGACAAGATGTTTGGCAGCTACGGATGCCATCACTACCAGTTAATGTTCACTGATTACATTTCTGTAAACCAAACCCACATTCGTTGCAGAGCTGGTTGTGTTGAACTCAGTTTCTACTTGTGTTTTCCCAAACCTTAACCCCATCTGTGCAAAAAAAAAACTAAAATAAAACATAGAGAGAAGGGGAAAGGTGACATCGAAAATATAAGAAAAGAAAATCACTTTCAGTTTCTTGACAAATTTCTGGAGCCACATTATAAAGTCCCTCATAAAAAGTAGTTTGTCCAATAGTTGCATAGATGCTTCAGCTGACTTGGTGGTTGGGGCAAACACCCCATGAACAGAGGCTATAGTTCTTCAATCAGGCAGCCTGGGTTTGAATCTGACCGGTTGGCTCCTTAAGTTTCACGAGCAGTGAACAGTGGGTGCAGTGGTATGTTCGGGCCCAACCACTGGATTAGACATTGAAACAAGGCTTGAGCACTTTTAATACACACTTGAAGACGGGGCCCTCTGGTCAAGCTGCCTCAAGTAAGCTTAATTGTTTGCTAGCAAGGCAACATTAAAATCTAAATCAACCTGGAAAGAGAACTGGTTATGAAAACTCAAATGACGAACTGCAATAAAATGCAACCTGTAATTTCAAATTCCAGCTATATGCAGTGTAGATGGCCTGACATGCTGAGGCTGTTTATCCTAGATCGAGTCACGTTAGTAGCTGACTTAGAGGGGGAGAAAGAGAGCACTCTGAACCGTCAGCTAGCGGCTCCAATTGGTAGGATCAGCAGTTGGGAGACCCTAACCCAAATGATTAGTGGGTGCATGTTTTAAATAAGCTTGACCTGATAATTACTGGACATACTTTCACTTAAAAACCTATTATTATATGAAGTTTGAGAATTAAGACTCTGTGATGGCTTGGAGTATTATCATTGTAGTCCGACAGAATTCTGAGACTCAGACTCAGATACAGAACAAATAGCTTGTTGAGCTCTTTAAGCTTCATTGCTTTGCTCAGTTGCAATGAAGGTTAGCTGAAAGATGTTTTCTTTGAAGCTAAAACTTGATGTGAATTTTGTTTTGCAAACCTGTCTGTGTACTGCCCTGTTCTGCCTCTTTTGAATGCCCATCAGCAGGCAGGCTGACAGGACACTGGTGCATGATGACATCCACCCCGAGCTTATGTTTATAATGATAAGATAACAGAGGCAGGGCGATGAGTTTGTGGAGCCGTGGGGGTATACTGTATCTGGGGGTCAAAACTTTGACAAATTTACCTTTGAGGCTCAGGTCAGTGGAGAGGTCAAAGTGTACCCGAGTGGGCCAATGCTGTAATCAACGAGTTGATTTGGGGCCATTGCAACCATGGTGACATAACTTTTGTAGTGTAATCTTATATTGTAATCTAATGGTGTAATATTTATTTTTAATCACTAGTTGCTTGTTTTAAAACTTTTGAATAACCATAAATGAACTTAGATTAGGATGACATTACAACATTCTCATAGCCTCAGTGTGGGACTTGGCTTAAATTGTTTACAGAACAAACAAACAAATAAACATCACACTAAAGAGCTTCATTGCACCCATTGACCTAATCAAATACAACTGCACTTCACGCACTCTTTCACTAGCTGTTCTTGAAATTCTACAGAATTCTACAGACTAACATACCTGTTAACTTATTGGCTTCATCTAAGTAAGAAGCAGGGCAACACCATACAGTAAGTCGGTATCTTCAGGTAAGATTACTCGCTATCTTTGATCACATATTCTTTCTTCTTATACGGTGCTTCTGCAATCCAACTAGCAGAGTAAATACATGACAACAATCAGCCGATAATGGTTACAGCGCCTTACAGAGTGTGCATGACCTAATCAGGACCTGAGCACCGACCTCGGAGCGAGGACCCTCCTTATTATTTTAATTATTAAATTATTATTCTTTTCTTTCTTTTCGCCTAAATGATCGCATTTTTGGGGGCCTGAACAAGCTTGAAAACCCACCTCATTTGGTATGCCCATCAGGTCTGGCGTAAAAATTTTATATTTTGGTGGTTTCGCAGATTCGGCAGATTATTTTTAAGAAAGGCTCAATAGCTCCCCCTTGAAATCTTCAAAAAGACCTCCCCATAGAGGTTACTTTAAAGGGGTCATATTATGCTTTTTCTGGTTTTATATGCTCTTTAGTGTGTTTTCCAAGTGTCCTGTGCATGTTTAGGCACATCTATGTGCAAAAATTCAATGTCCGCGGAAACACGGCTTCTCCTACGTCCTCCTGTTAGCTGTAGCATTAGCTGCATGTAACACTCGGTTCTAGCCCCCCTCGAAAAAAAATTGCTGGTGTGATGTCTTGTCAGTGTGAGATTACTGATCTAAGCCCATTGGCTCGTTTTGGCAAGCCCAGCAGCTCATGTTGCACGCCCGTTAACTTCTGTAGCACGCCCACGATATGACGTAGCCTGCGGTAGCACAGTAGTGCTAAGGTGCTAATGTTTTTGCTCCCCTCTGAGCCAAAGTGGCTGCATTCCCAATATGGTAAAAGGGGCGTGACATTTCCGAGAACCGTGCTGAGCGACTGACCAATTACGGCAGAGCCGACAGACCGACCAATCAGATCAGACTTGGCACGCGTGGGGACTCTGAACATGGGCACTTCAGAGCCTTAAAGATTAGATTAAATATGTGAACCCCAAAAAGGGCATATTATGACCTCTTTAAGTACATGTATGAAATCTAATAAGCATATCAACCATGTCAAGACCTAAAAAAATCCTTTTGTACCCATAGCCAAAACCAAACAGGACGTCCGCCATTTTGATTTTAATTTCAAAATATATAAATATATAAAAACTACTTTTTTTTTCATTTGATTCTATTTTATAATACATTCCATTTCATTCTTAATACATTGTGGTAGGAGGATTCTTTCACAAATGGCCAAATTCTTTATACTGAAGCTAAAGAGAAGAGTGACATATACAACATGTTTCAGCTATCTTCAAAAAACACAAAATGACTGATCATACCACATATATATATATATATATATATATGAATATTCTATTAATAGACAACAGTAGTTGAACCAAGTGATCGGATTGGACAAAAATGAATTCAGTGTGTGCTGGTATACAGTAAAACAGAACCTCGACTTTTTTGGTAGTTTGCAACAGTTCACCTCCTTCAAGTTATGGAACTACGTATTTTTTTTAGTAGAACAGAGATCATATTTAACTAACAAAATTACAATTCTGTTGTAGCGTTTTACTCTTTACTACTTCTACTTCATGTAGATATTGAATAATAGCAATATCACACTAAAAGGACTATCTTTGGTACCCAGCCTATGACCTTGTGACTATGAACAAATCATAGCTACTCATATTTAGTACAACAGCCCTTCCTGTGGTCTGATATTGGTTTAATATCCATCAACACAACTGTAATGACAAAACCACTAATATTGGGATTTCTTTTTAAAGAGCTGATGAATGACTGTCGGTGCTGTGGTCGTCATCAACTTGGAAAAAATACAAAGTTAAGTGAAAGCTATACACTTTGGTTGGACAGGCAGTTTTCACTCTTTAAGGGCCTTTTGTTAACTCTGGTGTGCAACTATGAGTTTACCAGGACAAGAAGTTCACTTAGTTCACAGAGCTTTGTTAACTGTACACTCTCATTGAACTCTGCATCAGGATCTGTGCTCAACTTACAACACTTCACCTCAGTCACCCTGCCTCTTTTCACTAATCCCATTCAAATATAAATCACTGATTCTTAACTTTAGGGGGGATCCGTCTGCAAATGCTGCAGTTACTGTGATGAAACATTTTATCATGATGCATTTTTGACTCTAAATACAATTATGATTTGCTGGCTTACTTCTTTCCAAGTAACAATCATATGGCCCCCCTTTGATCATAAGCTTTCCATTTATTCAGCCTGTTGCTGTCAAAGAGGAGGGAGGTGGGCCCTTTACCATCCAGGGAATCCTGACCCAGATACTGAGCCACGGCCAGGAGGCAACAGCAGCCTCAGTGTGTGTGAGGAGGTCAGCAAGTTCACGGAGATCTCCTTCCTTACGCGCTGCAGCTCCAGCCCTTCCCCATCATATCTATCACTAGGAGTGACCTACTTTCTGGCCTCAGTCAATAATGTATAGACTATTGTGAGAGCCATTCAAAAAATAAAACCCTTGTGTTTGTTTGGCGTCACATATCTTCATGTTTCATGATATCAACATTGGCCCTGTGTCAAGAATTTTAATCAAGGCCACAAAGAAACATGTGCAACGAATCGGGAAGGACCATGAATGACAAAAAAAAAGTTGTTAAATGGCGAGACCTTATTTCTTTTGCTTTCACTGTCAAGACTGTTTAGGAACGTCTCCGTCAACTCAGTGAGAGCCTCGCTCCTTCACAGAGAGATGCTGTGGTGTAGGGCCAAAAACACACTGCCAGAAGGTGGTGGAAGTGGGGGTGCTCCCTTTATTACCTCACCCCTTTCTGTTGTAAATATTTTCATTCTTAGTGTAAGGGTGGGCTTTGAGGATGGGGGCACCTCACATTCTAGGTCAGAGATGTTACATGAGTGCTCTGGCTGCTGTGACTGTACGAAGCATTTCCATCTCTTCTATGTATGGACCCAGACTAATCTCCTCCTACGTGGCCTCTGCATTATTTTTCCAGGGTAAGCACGGTGGTCTCACTCAGTGCTCGCTTTCATGTATGAATGTGCATCTTTGTGCCTGCAGCCCCGCTCACAGAAAAGAATAACCCCGGCTCCAAACCCAATCACCGAACTCACTGACCTGTCAGTCAATTTGGACAGGAGTTTGAGTCATCGGGTTTGCCTGCCCTGTTTGCTGATGACTCCACTACCCCCCCCCCCCCCCCCCCCCACTATCTCTGTTCATCACTTATCAATCTGCCTGCTGCTGTCCCAAATACAGAGCCCCCACTGACTTAAGTGTAAGACACAAGAAATGAGTAGCATGTGTGATCAAAGAGATATCTTAAAGAGGAGGTGAGGAGACAAGAGCTGAGGGTGCAGTGGTTAAAAAATGAAGTTCAGACAATTCAGGATGCTTTGATTAAATCTCTTCATATATTAGTTTTAGCACTCAATATCTACATTTAAATGTTTTTTATTGTGCTTTCTGTCTTTTAATGTTTGAATAGCACAATAAAAACCTGATAATCTCACTTATTTTGTAAACTAAGTTATTATTTATTTACTACAGTTTTTTTGGAGTTATGGTGACACATCATGTCTGCAGTGTAGATGAGACTATTCATGTATTTTATGAGGGTGACTATGTTCTGTTGTTCCCTTAATGACTTCATTTGTTGTTGAAATTTTTTAATAAACTCCCCAAATGAAAAAAAGAAAGAAAAAAAACACTGTTATAAAAGTTCTGGTATGATAAATGTAAGTCTCTTCAAATTTCCAAAATGTTTTTTTTATGAGCTGCCTTTAACACTTAATTTAAATGTATTAGTCATACATTACACATACATACATACAACAGTCAGTATTAATTTGAATCTCTTTTATGTGTCATTTCATATCAAACTGCAGCAATAGTGAGTGAAGCACAATCATACTCCGTAACACAGTTATTACGGTACACAACTCTGCAGTCACATATTCGACACGAGGTCAGGAGAAGAGGTTGCGTGGCACTATTTGCCCACAGAGAACATCACAAGAAAACATGTTTTCTCTATGACTTGCACTGTGCGTAGTGCCAGCTGTCAGTGACACTGCCAGTGTTAACTCGTGTTCAATATGGCAGCACGCAGCAGGACACCAAGGGGTTGAAGTCCTCAGGTAAAGACTTGCTCAACAACCTGAACCTCTAACCTTTAGCTGTTTACACTGAATCAAGCTTCTCTCTCTACATCATAACCTTCCTTGATTATCAATAAAGTACTTTTAAAGAGGTATTACACTGTGATCGGCTCCTTATAAATGCCTAAGTAATACTTTTAATTTCAGTAAATTAATAGACAAAAACAAGAATATTATTTTTTGTCAGACCTCCGTGTATTTACGCTGTCTTACATGCACGGCTCAAATACAAAAGTCAATAACGCTCTCAGACACGCTGAAACACTCTGCATCACCAACAAACACATGCTAGCTATCAAGCTCAATCAATCTTTCTTTGTATAGCAGCAATTCAAAACAAATGTTATCTCGAGACACTTCACAAAAAGGAAGCAAAAGATCTTACTCAGTATTATACAACATTTCTCTGTTCATATCTTTTGTGATAGGAGGGGGAATACACATCAAACAGACCCTCCTGCTGTTGCCTTGGTGCTATTAAATGCTGTCAGTTATTTGCAATCCAGAAAAAAAAAGCCCTGAAGTCGGGGAAACAGCATGTGGCTCTGCTCTCACTGTGCGAGTGTATGCAGCGGTACGGCCAAAATATCATCCAACCTGTCAGGAGCAGCAGATCAGGTCAGATTGGTCATCCCTGTACACGAAGAAAATAAATAGATACTTTAAATCTTGTTTGTTTAATCTGTACAAAAACTGATGGAGGAAGTCACGGTGCCTGGACCAGAAATCGACAGCTTCAAACTGCAACTTTCTTTTTTTGCTTCTGTAAAATTTAGCATATATAAAAGAGATGTTTACTAATTATTTGGATATTGACAGGTTTAGACTTAGCCAGAGATTTTGCTTGCACCTGTATCAGACTTTACGAGAGAGGTGTTCATTTCCACAAATCCTAAAAAGTGAGATATGCAAGATGGTTTATAAAATAAAGAATAAATAGACAAAATGTACAAATTGCCAAAGTTGTCTGATACATTGTGATGCCAAATGTCAAGCAGCAGGTTTTGAATGTGAGATAGAGAGAGAGCAAATGAATCCATATATGATGAAGCATGGTGGGTTTTTTTTCACATTCTTTCTTTTGAGTGTGTGTGTGTGTGTGTGTGTGTGTGTGTTGGGGGGGGGGGGGGCTTTTGCTCAGTCTTCAATATGCAGAAAGCATCATAAATTGTCTGTGAATTAAAATATTTTTAGAATGTAACAACAAGGGGACCAATCTGATGGCAAATGTATTTAAATCATGACAGCTGGGGGGGGGGGGGGGGGGGGTATGTCTGTATGTGTATGTGTGTGTGAGTGTATATATGTGCAAACGTGCAGGGAGAGAGCTAAATCACAGGTAAACCCACCAACCCATTTAAAGACAATATCCGATTATTAAATTGTCGGATAGTCATTACCTGTCAGCTTTTGTTTCATGCAAATAATAAAAACTGGTAAAAACCGAAGTAGATTTGGACATTAGGGTCATTAGAGACCACATGGAAAGATCTGGAATTGAATTTCATTATTCCGAGGATAACCATGTTTAGGTGGACATTTCATACTTCCTAAAAGCAATCTGCCAAACTCATTTTTAAGTTTTTTCTTGGACTGAAATTGTGCTCAATTGTAACAAATATCGACAGAAGAGAGAATTGCACTGATTACCCCCCTTCACCCCTCTACAAAGAACACACACTCCAAAACACAATCAAAGCAAACACACAACCTGCAATCGGTCAAATATTTGCCCACGGTGCAGAAGTGTGGCAGTAGTATTTGCTCTGCCAAAGTTTCGGTTCTTCCCTTCGCGGGTCGTTCTGAAACACAGTTCAAGCGAACCGCGTCACCTCCAATGTGGCCTGCGTGTTTATTTATAAAGCGGAGGGGGGGCGAGGGCACTTCCTCGGTCTTTCTGGGGTCATACGATCCTCCCAACGTGGATCCATAAATGAATAGTAGGCTCGACGGCCACACCATGCAGGCCCAGCCCCTGATTGGTTCGGTGAAGGCAGGAATAAACACTCGCGGGGTATATATATTGGCGTGAAGGTGTGACACTTCTAAGAAACGAGAAACTCCCAAGATAATAAGAAAGAGCTGCCGTGAAACACTAGATTACTCCGCATTATTTTCAAAACAGCTCTACATATTTGAGGATGAGGGCGCAGATCCAAAAGGTTCCTCAGATCGTTGAGCTGCTGAAAAAGAAGTCCGTGGGGCTGCAGCACTTCAAACCCACATCCTCAGTGTGCGTCCTGGAGGAGAAGGATGCTGTGGAAGCTGCGCGCTGCCCGCACGCTGCCTCCAGAGCGCACAGCCTGGACGCGATCCCAGGACCCACTAACTGGCCCCTGGTGGGCAGTCTGGTTGAACTTCTGAGGAAAGGAGGTCTGACGAGACAACACGAGGCTCTGGTACAGTAACATAACCAACATTTTCTTTAGTTGCCTGTTTTTTTCCCCCCTGCATACAGACAGATTTTTTTTATCAATCAATTTAGCAGCCAAACTTACAAAATGGTTTAAATGTGTTTCATCTTAGATTTCTTATCGATATTAATTCGTATTTTATTTATTGTTCTAGGTTGATTATCATAAGAAATTCGGTAAGATTTTCCGTTTGAAGCTGGGCTCCTTTGAGTCGGTGCACATTGGCGCACCTTGCTTGCTGGAGGCGCTCTACAGGAAGGAGGGGAACTACCCTCAGAGGCTGGAGATCAAACCCTGGACAGCATACAGAGACATGAGAGACGAGGCGTACGGACTCCTCATTCTGTAAGCGCACTTTTCACGTTTTCCTTCATCCTTATGGCAAATGTCCATAGCTCAGCTGGACGCAGCTAAAAGAGAGGCACAATGGTTTTCTGTGAACGCGCTCTGAATCCACACTGTTGCTTTGCAGGGAGGGGGAAGACTGGCAGAGAGTGAGGAGCGCTTTTCAGCAGAAGCTCATGAAGCCCACAGAGGTCGTGAAGCTCGATCGCAAGATAAATCAGGTATGGTAGAGATTCTTGAGATTTCAGACCTTTTATTTTGGGTTATTGGTGACTGATGGCGTTTGTCTGTAAATGCAGGTGTTGCTAGACTTCGTTGGCAGAATTGGACAAACGAACGTGGATGGAAAGATTGACGACCTGTACTTCGAACTGAATAAATGGTCGTTTGAGAGTAAGTTCAGACGTTTTGTGCTTTTAATCCTTTAAAAACTGCGAGTTAAGATTGCTCTCATGATTATCTTACTGCCGAGTAATGTCTCAATCTGAAGGTTGTTTTACAAATGTACAGTTTCGAAATAAATGGTAATGTTTGGCATCTTTGTTTAAACATGTGGGGAAAATTGTAAAATAATTTCATGCTGATTAAATCATTAATAGAGGACCAATCATTTCAGCTCTATTTTTGTGTTTTTGTCAAAATCAATAAAGTGTATCTTAAACATACAAATATCACAGTTTTTATGCAAATGCCATGTTTTCAAGTGACATCCAATTTTAAAAATGTGCCAGTTTTATGATATGGCTTAACAGATAAAAAAAATACGTCAGTCTTTCTGAACCTGTAAGTATCAAACTCAGAATCTAATTTCTTTGCCTTTCTTTGTCGTCCAGCTATTTGCCTTGTCCTCTACGACAAAAGATTCGGTCTGCTGCAGGAGAAAGTCAACGAGGAAGCCATGAACTTCATCACAGCCGTGAAAACAGTGAGTACCCGCTGTTGTTCTGCTCATATCAGCCTCGTCTGTGTGTTAACTGTTGGAGAGGACATTCTTTAAGACTGACTGAAACTGCAGAAAGTGGACGTAGTTCATCAGGTTCATCAGTGTCACACTGACGCTCTCATTGTATTTACTGGGATTTACTGGGCCAAACCAGTATCACACACACACACACACACACACACACACACACACACTCAGGACAAGATAAGTGAGCGATCTCAAAGGTCTCACAGGGCAGAGGGTGCAAGAACAAAAACCTTGAGAAGGCTTGCATCAAAGATTTTAAAAGAGAGATGCTGACGATAAGATTTTTTTGTCTCTTTGTTGTCTTCTGCAGATGATGAGCACCTTCGGCATGATGATGGTCACACCGGTAGAGCTACACAAGAGCCTCAAAACCAAAACGTGGCAGGACCACACCGAAGCCTGGGACCGCATTTTCAGCACAGGTACAAACACACACACACATTATTCTCCTCTTCACCTCATGATTACACCAAAAATCACTCCCAGTTCCCAAAGTTCTGGTTCAGTGTGTCTCCACCGCTACATGATGTACAAAACGGTTCCCGTCAGAAGGTAGAAAGAGATGATAAGAGAGAGGGTGGGTTTGAACCGGGTGCCTCACTGGGGTTTTGTGTGTGTGTGTGTGTGTGTGTGTGTGTGTGTGTGTGTGTGTGTGTGTGTGTGTGTGTACTTGGCACTCGGGGTAAACAGCGAGAAGAGTCATAGTAAACCGCATGACCTAAGAGGGAGAACTCTGCCAAATATTTGAAGTGGGTTGGAGGTTGGAGGGAGGGAGAAGATGATCTGGTTGAACTGTTTATTTGAAAGTTACGACTTCTTAGTCAAAAACACTCTCAGACACGCATTGTCACAAGATTTTGGAGCTAACTGCAAGAGAAATAAATAAGTACTTGTAGGCGATGTGAGATAGCTTTAAGACATATTTAGTGCTTTTGCCAGTTTGATAAAGTTTGTGTAGTTTGTTTTGGTGTCTTGTGATTGACACGATGCTCAGCCCTTGGAGATCAAACGAGTGTATCTGGAGCAGCCGTACAGAAATAGTCTCACACCATCTATATCATATGGATGTCATGTAAGGACATAAGACATCAGACCTACAGATTTATAAATAGACACTTACTTTAACATATTATGTAACTAGTACGCAATACGATCAAATGCATAAATCCTACAGGGCATGGACCAAAGAATTAACCCCAGAAGGTGGAAAACTCTGAATACATCATATAGAGAGTTAAATGACACTTTTAAGTGACATAGATCTTATTCTGTTTGCATGTTTACATATCTTCTGCTTCTTGTTTACTCAGCCAAAGTCTACATTGACAAGAAGATGAAGAGAAATGCCATCAGAGCTCCTGATGACTTAATCGGTGACATCTTACACAACAGCTGCCTCTCGAAGAAGGAGCTGTATGCAGCCATCACAGAGCTACAGATCGGAGGAGTTGAGACGGTATGTTGCACTACAAACCTACATTTTGTCCTCGCATTACAAGTTTGACGTTTTAAGAAACCTGCTGAATAGCTTTCTTGCCAAGAGCCAAAAGATCAATACAGGCCTGATGGAAGTCCATTCAAAAAGGTTGCTTGGGTCAGCAGTCGGTTAGCATAGATTAGCAATGAAACCTGGAATTGGGGATTAAGCTAGCCTGGCTTTGTAGCACAACCTACCAGTTCCTCTTTAGCTCACACTTTAATTATATTATAACCATTTTAATCAGCAAAAATAACAAACAGGTAAAGACTTCAGGTTGAAGGGTTTATGGTTGTGTTGGGACTATTTCTTGACCGGAAGCAGCTGTTTTCATCTGTTTCAGCTACTTGTTAAGAAATCTCTCAGTGAAGACACAACATCATTCTTTTCAATGAAATACATAATTTTAATAAACTAGGATCACGCTCTGAAGGAACCAGGCTAATTGTTACCTCCAGAGTTTATGCTGAGCTAGGCTAACTGGCTGCTAGTTGTAGCCTAAAATTTGACAGACTGATACTGTGTAAGAGTAGCATCAATATTGTTATCTAAGTGTTTCTAAGAAAGCTCTTAGTAGAACCGATATGTCAAGCTATTACTGATGAATCACGCTTTATAATTTTGTTCTATTATCACATAGCTGCAGAGCGCCAACACGTGGCCATAAACAGTAAATGTTTTTAATGTTTAAGCTTTCACCTATTTTCCTCGAAGAAGGGAAAGAAAGAAAAAACAGTTTGGCCTCCTGTACAAACAGGTGCTGCAGTTACAGTGCTTCAAAGCAGAAAAATGAATGTGGTGTGGATGTAACTGAGGAGCCTTTGAGGAACCCCAAACATTCCTCAGCTCCTTTCAGGACCCCAATGAGGAATGCACTTAGAGTAGCTGCCTCACTAAGTGACATCCCCTCTCTGACTCCTTTCCTCTTTTCTCTCCCTTTCTCTCTCCCTCTCCCTGGCTGTGTTTATGTTTCTCAGACTGCCAACAGTATGCTGTGGGCTATTTTCAACCTGTCACGTAACCCCGGCGCCCAGAGGAAGTTGCTGGAGGAGATTAGAGAGGTGGTCCCTCAAGACCAGGACCCATGTGGGGAGCACATCAAGAGCATGCCCTACCTCAAAGCCTGCCTCAAGGAGTCTATGAGGTAAAGTACAACAAGGTCATGGAATATAAAACAGCTACAGAGAGGCTGCTACTACTCTTACATCATATGATATAATAAGTGGGAAATACCAAGACTGCAGAATAGACTGAAGCCTTAACGCCTTAAGTTCCACATTACAGAGAACCTGAAAGAGCTAAGGAGCCAGATACAGTGAGCAGCAACCTGCGAGTCACATATTAATACTAGAATTTATTCACTGAACAAAAAACTTGCACAACGTTTTCAACAGTCTGTTGTCACAATTAACCATACAATGCAAAAATATTTACATTTTTAAAAAATCTAGAAAAGAGACTTACACCTCGGTGAACGTAGCTGAAAGATGAATGATAGCAGACAGCTAGCAGCACAACACGGCTGTGCTACATGGCTAATTGTGCTAAAGCCTTGATAAAGGCGGGTCGTTAACATTTTCAACCTGGCACAGTTGCAGTAATTGAGAAATGAGCGTTACAGACGAAAACTGCTTTGGTACCAGACACCAAACATGTTCATTTTTTAACTGTAAAGTAAGGCATTTTGACAATAGTGTCACTTCTGGAGCAAGCCTCAAGTGGTTATTTAAGGAACTTCAGTTTTGTAGTGGCTTATTTTTTTTGAGCCATGAAGGTTTCAACCTGGACTGCAGTGACTTTATGCATCTTAGTAAAAAAAAGTGTTTGCAGCTTTAAATGAATTAATACATCAAACATTTACCCACAAAGAAGATTTTTCTAATCCATCCATAGTTTCAACTGCATGATGATTTCACCCAGCCGCACACATGACTTGATTTAAAACAAGCTTCATGAGATAAAGGGGAATAACCAATAACAACCAGTGGTCCCAGCTTAAAATGTGACGTCTGGTCACGTTCGGCTCACTTCCTTAACCTTATATGGTCCACTTTCCCACATCCACTCATGCAGTCACAAGTTGTCATGTTATTTAAGGCATGTGCAATAACCACATCACGCAGGGAATGTAAATGGCCTCTGATGGGAGATTATATCTGCCTCATCTTAGACTGGGAAAAACAGTTAAAGAGCTTAAACATGTGTGTCATGCTACACTATAGCTTCACTGAGAGCATATTCCCATACTTTGCTCTTTTCAATCTCTTACAGGTTATCACCATCAGTCCCATTCACCAGCAGGACCCTGGACAAAGACACTGTGTTGGGAGATTATGCCATTCCCAAAGGAGTAAGTGGCTTATTTCTAGTTGCCATACACCTGACATGAGCCGATTGCATTCCTGTATTAATTTACATTTGACTTATGTCTGAAATAAGTGTGTTACAAAAACCAGCTCACATACTGTACAAAGTCTAAATGGAGCAACTGTTAATAGCATGTGCAATTCTGCCAACAACACAGAGTCCTAACTGGACTCTCAAGAAATCGAACATATTATTGAATTAATTTCTGTGAATTCAGATATTTTTGACTTTTTTGTTCATGTACTAAGCGTATTAGTATCAGTTTGCTTATATGGATGCATCTGAACCTATGCTAGGAATAATTTGATGTATAATTTACTTGTATTTATTTGAAGCTTAGTGCATCCTATGGGAACCAATACCTTTTGAAAAGGACAGTAAAGACTTATATTTATATAAAACTGAAAGCCTGTTATTTAAACTATTTGTTCTCCTTTTACAGACAGTTCTGATGATAAACAGCCATGCACTGGGCTCTAACGAGGAGTACTTTGATGAAGGAAAGCAGTTCAAACCTGAGCGTTGGCTGCGGGAGAACTTCACCATCAACCCCTTTGCCCACGTTCCCTTCGGCATCGGAAAGAGGATGTGCATCGGCCGGCGGCTGGCGGAGCTGCAGCTGCAGTTGGCCATGTGCTGGGTAAGATCAGACACAGAACAGTTCAGTTTATAGTTGAATTCTGTAGGATGATCGGTCAATTTAAAGCTGTATATGTGAGAGTAGGTAAACCATGGATTTTGTTATCACTGCCATCACTCATTTTCGTTGTCTTAAAGTCTTAAGTGAATGATAATCCTGCTCTGCTCTCCTACAGTTGGTCAGAGACTATGAGATTGTGGCGACAGATAATGAGCCCCTCGACGTGATCCATTCAGGACTTTTGGTTCCCAACAGAGAGCTGCCTGTTGCCTTCATCAAGAGATGAGGTGAGAAGAGATCTGGCATTTCCATTTTCACTTTTTTAAAACAAAAGCTTGAAATCTATGGAAATATTCGATGTCTTGCTAAGAGTACGATTAAAATACTATTTCACTTCTCATGTGTTAGTTACGGATGAAGCTACGGCTAGCAGGTTAGCCTAGCTTAAATATAGAAATGTCTTGTTTGTTAATTGTTTCTGTAGTAACCAACAAAAGAGAAATTCAGCTGCATCAGCGTCCCATTTAAACCCATATTGTTATTTTTACACTGAAAACATTTCTAAATTAAAAACCTATTTTTAACATATCAATTAGAAGGCCATCCTCAGAACCATTGAAGATTTTTAATGGTGGTTTACCATTAGACACAGCTCCCATGATCCTTTGCTACATCAAATCATCATAGTTGTGTGTTAATTTCGATATCGCTAGTAAAAAAAAAAGGTTAATAATGCATTTAAGTATCTTTTTTTCTTGGAAAATGTAGTTAAATTAGACATTACATGTTCAATACAATGCATTCACACTAATGAACTATTTCTTCTTTCCCTCCTCTCTCAGGATCCATATTCACTTCTTCTTCTAGTGACAGAAAGATGATACTTCTGTTGCCATGGCGCTGACGATCCAGTGACTCCTAGTATTGCTGCTCTGTAAATAGAAAAAAAAACAAACACAGAAATTATTATACATGTAATCATGCCATGAATACCTCAAACTTATTTAAAAAACTATTACTTATGACTGTTAATGAATGACCATAATACCAGTTGTTATGTATAAATTTGAATGGTGGACCAAGGCAGCTGTCCTCAAACCTTAATGCAATTTCTTTACCTCAGATGTGTTTGTAAAGTCAAACTGATTATTGTCTTGTAATAACTTATATATATATATATTAAAATATTAAGGTCACATATATGTTTATTTTTCATTATGTATATACTATGTGATTATATTATTGTTATATTGTACATTGTTTTGTGTAGAGAAATATTTTATTCACTGAAATAAAGACATACGTAAATGTATTGACTGCATGGTGGGGTTGTTTTCTTTTCTTCCAAACTGATTCAATGCCGAGATTTGGGCTTAAAGTCTTAGGGAGATTTGGAGTTCATACAGCTTGAGTTTTTACTAAGTATTAAAACAGTCTTACTTTTCTGAGCTTTATGTGTTCGCATGTGTCTGTTTCCATTTTTAAGACAAGCTGGGTTTTCTGTAGGATTCGGCCCGATACAGGATTGCGATCATTAAAGGCTAATTCTTGATAATCCACGCATTTTTACAACAAGTAAATCCAAATCCTCTCCAGATGATTTAATTTTGATTGAATGCTTTCAAACAAAGCTGAGCGCTTACATACTTGAGTGTAGCATAATGTATTTCTGTGCAGGCTCCCTCAACCATGTAAGCTTGTGACTACTTAGAAATGAAGAGACATCCACTTGTGACTCGTCACAGGATCTGGACTTACTGTGGAAATGAAAAAGGAGTTTTTCCTTCTCAGAACGATTGGCAATATGGATAATAGCAGTACACATTCAATTTTACATCAAAAGCAAATACTTTTTTCATAAGAAATGTCTTTAATCCCTTTAAATCAAAACGGTTTCCCCTTGAACTACATTTCTAAAACCGACTTCACTTAAAAAATGAAAAACCCTGCAGGTACTGAGAGTTATATATCATCTTCTATTGAAGAATAAAACTGTCCTCGTCTTGGAACAAAAAATAAGAATTAAAATTTTTTTTTTTAAAAGCCATTAAGCTGCAATTAATGAAGACAAAAAAAAAAAGATTTTAAACAGGTTTCCAGGGAAACGGTTGATTGGAGGGCAGATTGTAAATCTGTGTGGCTTGAATACTTTAAAACAAGCCACTTTACTTTATTATCACTTAATTTAGCGGCAAGTATCAATGCTTTTCTAAGACTACTAATTGTTTTTTCTATTAAGTAATTCAAGGGAGCAGCTTTTGGACCCCCTCTCTGTTACTAATGGTATTCAGTCGCTAAATATCCCATTTGCTTTTGGAAAGGTAAGCTACCCCCCAACCCACCTCTCTATTCCAACAGTAACAGAGAGCTGAGAAGTTAAATGTGTTATTCCAGTGATGCTTCATCTGACATCTATTGTATTCAAAGTAATGGCTACAGATACAGTTTTTACTAGATGTTGGGGTAAAAGGTTAAAGTTAGGTGTGTCGGCTGCCGCCCCTGATAGAAAATGAACAAAAACCCACTGATTGTTGCTGTATCAAACGGCCCTATCTCATCTTTGAACCTTGGATCATAATCAGTGTTGGTCACTGTTAGTATATCTTTCACTATACTGCCTACAATTTGTCATGTTACAAAACACCATTGTCCACTGCAGCTGTATACTGGCGTTAACAGGCGGGTGTAATAATTCAGAATTATTGGTTTTGCAGCAAAACATTAAAAGGACAGACATATACCTAGATGTATGCGACCTTTAGGTTAGGAACCACTTGACTAAAATCACCTAACTGTGTTAAAAATAGTCTTCAGTAAGTACCTTAGTGTAGAGTGATGTAATATAAGAATATTTCAATCACTGACATATTTTGTTTCTGCAGAAAAGCAGAGTGCACTTTGAAGGCCATTTTGCTGAAAACACTAAAAATAAAAATAAATTGCCAGACTTTTAACTTGTAATGGATAAACATTAGAAGACAGGTTGTAGGGGCATCCCAAAATATGATTTTTAAGTATTTCTGCTTACTTGGAGAGTGTCATAATCCAGCCAGAGTGTACAGTGGTTGATTACAATTCTTGCTGGAGTAATCCTTTCTTGTCCTATGGTGGTCAAAAGGAAGTTGTTTTTTTTCTTCCAGTAATATTCAACCTTTGATGTAATGAAGAAAATGTATCGATAGCAGAATTGTCAAGAGAAGAAAAAGCAGCTTTCTTGGTCAGGAAAGCCCATTGAGCAGTTTATTACTTTGTATTACCTCGATTAAATACATTAACCATGAACCCTAACTGCATTTACACATAAGAGGCTATTCTTTTTCTTTAAGGATAAATGATCCCCCTGCAGTGTGCACATATAATAATAATGATATATAATAATAAAGTTTATTTATAAAGCACTTATCAAAACCAACGTCACAAAGTGCTTTACAGAAAAAAATCCCAACAAATACACAACAATAAAATCCTATTAAAAGCATGAAAAATAAAACAACAGTGCAGCAATCATTCAATTAACAGAGAAAAGAGAAACAACCGAGACAAAGATTGGCTAAAGTTAACAGTAAAACAAATAAAACATCCTGGATGAAACAAGTATTATAAGGCCTTACGATAAAAATGTGTTTTTAAAAGTGATTTAAAAGAATATACTGATGTAGCTAGTCTGAGATCCTCAGGCAGGTCGTTGTGTAACAGATATGTGACAGATGTGATGGCTAATTGGTTATCAGCTTATCACACTTCCTTTCCTGACAGCGACTCTGTGACAGTTTCACACCTTGATTCATGCGACTCCAATGACTCTCACATGACTGCTGTGTGGCCTCGCATGTGACCTCAGGTGATATCAACACGTGAAGCAGTCAGAAGAGGTTAAAATGCCTCCAGTCCCACCGGCTTCAGCAGTCATGAGGAACGATGCAGCCTTTAGGATGAAGAGCTAATCATCTTTGAGATGGAGAAATATGGTTACTCCTTGTAGACACTGGGAAAAAAAAGGAATAATGATCTTTATTTTAATCAATAATTTCTTTAAGTCACTTATAAAACAAATTGTCATAATAAAATAAAAATGTATGCCGATTTATATAGCCTTATTATATGTTTAAAGGGGTCGTTTGACCAAATTAATAAAAATCCCATAGCAACAGAACAGTTTGTGTGGATGGAATAATACAATGCTGCCACCTAGTGGCAAATGAGTTACTGCAGGGACTTTTCTTGAGCAATTTTATCTTTTTATTGAAGTATACCGGTATGTGTAAACCGGATTCTTGAGTTACATCTTTAAGGGTTATGTTAATTTGTTTGAAACCTGAATAGAATTAAAACAAGAGAATTAAAGTTCATCATCATTCATTGTTGAGTATTACTCCTATATTCAGCACTATATGAGGAAACAGAAGATGATGTGTTCAGAGTATACTAAATATTCATATACTGCATACAATCATCCATTCTTATAATCAATACATTCACAATCATTGTTTTTTCCTTTGAATTCTTGATGTGAGCAAATAAGACAATAGCACTGACTGAGAAAAGACAAATACAAATGTTTGGCTGCCAGACCAGATTGCAGTTAAAGCCCAGGTCAGTCTAGCTGCAGATCTCCACTGTCAGCCCCCACCTCCTTAAAACACTTTTTTATTAATCCAAATGCCCAACAAAGTTAATAAAACTCGAAACAAACTAAATTCTACCTTACAGTGAGGGAAAACCTTACACTTAAGCAGTCAAAAACCTTTTGTCCTTCTGGAATGACACACCTGACCTAGACAGTGACCTCCTAAAATCTATACCTGAGCTGTAATCTTACAGTGACACCCACAGTCAATACAAAACACTACAATAACATGGCATCATCATAAGAAACCTCTAGTCTGGCTCTACCAGCCATTCAATCATTGAGCCAACCTTCACAACAGTCTCTAACTAGACTCTTCTCCTCTGTCGCCCCCCGGTGGTGGAACAAACTACCAAACTCCATTCGATCTGCAGAGTCCCTCTGCACCTTTAACAAAAAGCTAAAGACCCAGCTCTTTCATGAATACCTACGACCTTAATGATGATGGTCTCCATATTATTGATGATGATGATGGTTGTGACGATGGTTTTTGTTTGATAACGATGACTTATAAGATGGTTTCTATACTGATTAGAGCTCTCAAGAACTGCCGTCAATGTTGTGCTTTGCCTCTGTGCAATGCCTGTCAGCACCTGTGTGTCCAATCAGACTCAAAGCTGGTCGTTTGCACTTACTGACATTGTTTCCTTTTTTCTAGATCCTTGCTTGTCTTGTCCTAACTCTCTGATGTACATCGCTTTGGATAAAAGCGTCTGCTAATTGAATTGTAGAATGAGCCAAATGTTGCAATAGACCAAATGAACAAAAATCTAAAATATTTTTACGGCCATAAGATCTTTGGTTCAAATGCTTGTTTTTGAGAAACATGAAACATTGCATCCTTCCTTTAAGCTTGTGGATATCCCGATCTTCCTGCTTCATGCAGAGGGAAGCTCTGCATCCAGTAATCTGATCCATTAACGGCCCAACCCAGAACTGAAAGGGTCTGACAGAATTTTGACATGGCGCTCAATGAATGTGACAAAATCGACAAAGCTCTGTAGCTGGTGTGCTCCGTGATGTTATAAGCCGTGGTTCTTCATTGCTCCTGCAATTTATATGGCAACTTTGAGACAATGGTTCTCATGTGTGTTGCCATATCCAGTTCATGTATGTACTGCAGCTCCTCCATTGCATTGTAGCAGCCACGCACAGACCACAAGTAGGCTTTGAGTGCTGTAACATCCTCTGACGTTATTGTTTGCAATGTCAAAACACTTTCCATGTAAGCATAGCTATTTAGTAAAGGTTTCCAAAGTGTTCCTTTAGGAGTCCCTTAGCCACTGCTATATGCTGAATCCATATGCTGGCAGCAGGCACCAATTCACAAGGCTGTCCCTTTGTGAACTGTCGCTTTTTCTAGCTAAGAAAAGCACCGACAAAACCCTCCATGTAACTTCCCAGACCGCTCCGGATCCTCTCTCACAGGATATCGTACCAAAGGGAGTATAACATTATAACATAATGAAATTAAAAATGACTGCATACAAAACAAAGCATACCTGACAAAGACAAGCACAGGAAAAAAAAAACTTCATTTAACTTCTCAGCAAGCTCCAGATATAGGCTACACAGATTGTCTAGATTGCATGTAAACTAACTTAAATTGCTGTGCAGAGCTAGCTTATGTGTTTGAAAAAAGATATAGTCACCAAGATATTTAAGTAAAATCAATATGCCAACAGCTAGCAAAAAACACCAAAAAACAAAAATATATATAATATATACAAATTAATAAAATAAGTAAATAGATGGCTATAGATAAACACCTAGGCAAATCAATAGAAACCCACCTCTTCCACAGGGAATCATACAAAAGGGGAGAAGGAAGGGGGCAAAACCATTACAAAGAGATAGCAATGGAAGAAGAAAAAAAAGGGAAGGAGGGGCTGCAAACACAAGTACATCATGGAGTCCCATGGTCATGCAATATTAACTATAAAACTGACATACAGTATGCCTGGTGATTTTGTGTAATTATAACAAAATACAATGAGATACAGATCGTAAAGAGAACCCTATTACATATGTTTAGATTTAATATGTAATCGAAATCTTCATGCCTACCTATAAAGTTTTAATTTAATCAACATTTCAATCAAAAAGTTAATTAAGGGAGGGGTAATAGGGTTAGGGGGACTTTGACTATGCCAGCGTTTTTTTTTTTTACAGGAGGAAATGAGGCGCGTGTGTTTGGAGTGGAGATGAGCTGTACTGTCATCATCACGTAAACACTCACACGTAAACACTCACACGTAAACACACACACACACACACCCACACACCCGCACGCACGCACGCACGCACGCACACACACACACACACACACACACACACACACACACACACACACACACACACACACACACACACACACACACACACACAAGCTGGGCCGCACCTCCTGTCTGCTCGTCATCGTCAGCGGTGACAGGAAACGTTTGTCGCCGCTCGTTTTTCTTCATTTCGTGGTGTTGGCTGTTTTATTTAAGCAGCTGTCGATGTATGAAACGAATCTAAGAAAAAAAAAAAAGACATTTGAATCGTCCGTTTCTCCCTTTTTTCCCCACACAGCCTAATTAAGTTACCAAGCTTGAAAATTAGCCTGTTTTAAAAGAGAACATTTTTTAAAGTGTAAAGCTCGAGATGGCCTCTGAAGGTTTGGGGCTCACCGAAGCTCTGGATCAAGACATCAGTCAAGAGGAGCTGGACTTTTCAGACCTGTTTCTCTATAATGCACCTGGAGAGGATTTTCCTGTCGGATGTCAGAAAGGTGTGTATGCAGAAACTACATTAGTATACTGTATATAAATAACAAAAAATGATGTTTTCTTCTTAGTATTTTATAATGAGTGAATTGAGATGGTGACCTTGTGTTGAGTTTGTCTCAGCATGCAGTGGCTTTGGGATTTCCATCAGGAAGCACTTAGCTGTCAGATACTGCTGTTTCTCTGTAATAAACCTCTTCAAGAGTCATTAAGTTTCAGAGAGAGCAACCACGACCTTGTTTCTGACTCAGGAATTAAACATAAAAAAAAGAATGTAACCGATTTAAAAAGTAGCTGCCCTTTCCCTAAAAACGTGTGTTTGTTTTCCACTTTAATGTTTCAGCTTTACTGAATGATGAGCACTACTAAGTCATCTGTATTTTGTTGCACAGTACAAGAAAAGATCAAGATACAAAAAATAGAAAAAGCGAAACTGAAAAACGTACAATGAATACTAATATACTGTATATATATATATGAATGCATTGAAGTTAATGTTTGTTTGTAATTTAAAAGAGCTTGCTACAGTTTTTCCACAAGAGTAAACGAAACCGTTGAATCTTGAATCTGACATTCAAGTTACATGTGCAGACTGTATGTTAATACATTGGTTTTTGAATACGGCAGCTATGCAAATAAATAGAAAGGTGTTATGTGACTATTCCCACAAGGACCGCTCTGTGTCACAGGGCTGTAAAACAAATAGTTACAAATCAGGTGTACTCAGAAATTATACTCGTACAGCTACAAGAATTGTTCATTAACTGGTCGATTAGGGGAAAAAAGATCATGCTTTTATAAGCTTGTCTAAAGTTTTGTTACAAGAAATTGGTAGTAGCCATGTGGATTTTTGAAGCCAGTGCTAACGCACATTGATGCATCCCTATTCTTGTTGTGTGGATGTTGCTCAACAACTTAGGAAGTGGGCTATTTCCTTTCTGAATTCTTACAATTAGACTTTTTTTTTCCGCTTTCTGCTACCTGCTGGCCATTAGTAAGAATGCCGTTTACAATGATTATTTTTGGGAGTTTTTTCAGCTAATATTAGATAAGACCACTTTAGAGAGACAGGAAATATGGGGAGAGAGAGTGGGTGATAACATGCTCCAAATGGAGGCCGGATCAGGAGTCAAACCTGCAACTGGTGCAACTGAACTGTAGCCTCTGTTCTTGGGATGCCTTCTTTACCAACTCAGGTCGAAAACCAGCGCCCCAGTACAACGCAGGTTTAACGCCTATCTGCATTCGCTTCATTTTAAATCAAAGAGGGTTCGCCCACTCCTTCAATTCAGACAATGGCAAAGCCATACATGCTTTATTAAACTTAATTTTTCATTGAAACAAAATAATTTTACATATTTGTGTAAAAACAAAAGATCAGACAAAAACTGTGTACATAGAGATTGTTATTACATGTTTAAAAACGTTTTAAAATGTTTTTTGAGGGTGTTGGATCCATGGATTCTTTTGGAAAGCGCGTCAGACAAGGTATTAGGCCCAACCTCAGACTCTCAGCGGCTTCATTGTTCAGGGAAAGTCGCTACAGAGGGGATATAGAGGGTCATAGTTTACTCTGTGTATTTTTTAAAGAAGTAAAGTCATCAGGTGCTCTGGACTGTGTGCAAAGATTAACCCTTACTTTAATTGTCAGATGACTCAGGTGCTCTCCTTCGCAACGACCAGCACCCTCCTCTGCTGGTGGTCGACACTCACCCAGGTTACATCTCCACCTCCAACCAGCCAGCCTCCAGTCAGGACCCCTCCTCTCACAGCTCCACCACAGAACACCTGTCAGGGGCATTGCTGGACTCTCTGGGGCTGACGTCAAGACTGGGGATCATTCCTGCTCCCAGCCCCAGGATTGAGATCACTCCATCGGGAGACTCCTTCAGCTCTCAAACCTTGGAGCCGAGCCCCGGCACCATCGCCACGGGGCTGTACAGGGATTGTGTGAGCCCTGCCAGCAGCAACTCCTCCACAGGTTGGCCGGCAGAGGCGTACTCTCCTTTGGTTTCACCCAGCGTCTCTCCTTCAATTGGAGGCAACTGTAGCATGACATTATCCGCCTTAGACCTCTGCCCCGGCCTCCAAGGCATCAACACGTCCTCTGCCCATTCCTCTCCAGGCGCTTCGCCTCATAACAGCATCACTGACGAGACCTATCTTCTACCTCAGCACCAACGCACCGCCTCACCGCTCCCCCACCAGCGCTCCCGCTCTGTGTCCCCACATGGTAAACGCTCCTATGACCCAGCCAGGCCCTGTCATGGGGGCACTCCTGTTAAGCAGCGCTCTCGGAGCCCCAGCCCCATCCCGTCGCCCCACGATCAACAGGGGTCCTACTACCTCCCCCAATACCAGGCCCAGGCCGAGTTCCAGCCCCAAGCTCAGACCCTTACCCCAGGCCTGGAGGAGATGCTGAGCAGCCTCAGCTCCAGTCTACCCAGAGTGATGACCTCTGGGGAGGTGCGAGATGCACACAGACAAGTCCAGAGAAAGGACTGTGTGTATGGAGAGGAGTTTGACTGGGCCTTGAGGCAGGAGAGGATGAGCAGGGCAGGAGCTCCAGAAGTCAAGTCTGAACCCTTCTTTGTGATCCCGTCTGTGTGGCCCACTCCCCATCAAGTGCACCACGGAGCATTCAGGTGTGTTTATGTTTTCTTACTACTTATAGAAAATATTTTGGAATTACTTTGGAACCATTTTTTCCCTTTCAGGTACTGCTTAAATTATGGGACATTGCGTATTGTAGGACACTAAAACCAACCATGAGATACTGGATAGATATAGATGTGTTCTTGGTTGTGATATGATTGCTTGTTTGTTGTTGTAGTGCCCTTGAGGTTATAAAGCACATTAATGTGTTATAGTGATGCACCAATTGTCAAAATCAAATACCAAAGTTTAAGATAACAATTTAGCTGATTCCAATACTAATGTTTATTCATTATATATTTGCATTTCTTGTGTCTGTTTTTCAAATGAGCTATGTAATTGGATGCGTTTTAAGTTTGGCTTGTAGTGCCTCGTCTTGGTGGAACATGTCTTACAAACTGCATATCACTGATCTTTGTCAGATGTGCTTTTATACTTCCATGCTGCCAACTTTTGACCATGAAAACAAATTAGAGGTGTCAAAAAAATCCTCTTCTCTGAATAAGCAGTTAGGTATACCAGCTTTTCAGCATTAAATTGATGTGACACAACAGATACACATCGACTACTGACATCAGTGAATGAATTATGAGTCGATGGGAAGATGTCTGTCAACTGGGCTAGTTACTGATGTTCAACCGATTCATTGGTGCATGCCTATTTTATTACGTAGTTTGACGCACAGCTTTATCTGAAAAAGAGCATAAATCAATGTAGGGAAATTTTGGTTATTTTGGAGCGGCAAAGAAGAAGTTGATTTGCATGCGGCTGATAATATGTCATGTTTGACTGATGTATTGACTGGTGATTCCTTCAATTGATGTAGGATCAGATGGATATTTCATGTCTTTCTAGTAATGTAAGCATGAATTATTCTCAATGAAGCACATCATTTATTTCAGAAACTGTGAATTTAACTACAATACCCAGTGAAAGTTTTTGGACATTTTGGAATGTAATGACTTGTGTTGTCTTTCCTTTCTGTCTTTTCCCCAGTGGTCTCTCCATGACTCCACTTCCATCTTTAGAGTGGCCATTGGTCAGTCAGTCAGCTCAGTATGAGCTTCTCATCCGGCAACATCCCAAGTCTTACCACAGAGCTCACTATGAGACCGAAGGCAGCCGTGGAGCTGTGAAGACACCCAACGGAGGACATCCAGAAATACAGGTGCTTGTATATGGGAGTTTTAGGTGTTCAAGGAAGAACGGGTTACCTTAATTTCACATTCATGTCACTGCCACTTTTGTAGAGAAATTAAGTAGCAGGAGAGTAAATGTATATGGTGGTGTTTCCTGGATTATTTTGTATTTATGTAAAAGGTGACAGACATGCAAATGAAGACAGAGCCTCAATACTTCTACAACACACTGACATTTTTTTTTTACAACATGCACTGCTCTATAGCTAAAAAAGTACAACCTGTAGTTCTAAACCTGTCATAAAGATATCTCCTTTGAGTATTGGTAAATTGGTTTGCTTTATAAGCTGATCAAGTAGTTCTTAATAAGCCATAACTGTGGGTTTTCCTGACACTGCTGCACAAATGAATTATGCAAAGCAGTGTTCTTGCTATGCCAGTTAGATAGAAACTAGTGAAATCACCCCCACAGGGAAAATGGATTTAACTCGCTGTTGTAAATATGTTCTCTGCAGCCATGGGTATATATGATATTAGAGCCAATTTCATTAAGTGTGAAGCATGGGTTTAATCGCCTTTGTTGCCCTTACCAGCTCCGTGGATACCAAGGCACAGCTCCACTGGGGCTGCAGGTCTTCATAGGGACAGCCGATGAGAGGCTCCTTAAACCGCATGCCTTCTACCAGGTCCACCGCATCACAGGGAAGACAGTCACCACACCCAGCAGGGAGAGGATGGACAACGGCATCAAAGTGTTGGAGATCCCCCTAGAGCCAAAGAACCACATGAGAGTGACGTGAGTGGCAAAAAAAGAGAGAATGAGAGTGCAATATTCTGCACTTTTTGTACCTGTTGTTTATGTTTTATATGTGTATTTCTTCATGCTATATTCTGTTTAAGAGGCACTGTACTCCCCCGATAAAAAAAATATTCATTATGTGTGAGTATCTTCACACATAAAGTAGAGAAATATTGCGACAACCTCACTTTTTGCCCAAATTCAGACCAATATTCTTCTTATGCTTTCCCTTTTTTCATTTCTCAGGATTGACTGTGTAGGAATCCTGAAGTTGAGAAATGCCGACATTGAACTGAGAAACGGTGAAACAGACATTGGGCGCAAAAACACACGTGTGCGTTTGGTGTTCCGTGTCCACATTCCCGAACCTGGAGGCCAGCTCGTCTCCCTTCAAGTCTCTTCTGATCCCATTGAATGCTGTAAGGAGGTTTTAGTTCCTGACAATGTGCATCTTGTTGTTTTTTTTCCCTGGAACTTTAATTTATTTTAAAGTACTAATGTATCTGCATTTGTCTATGTTTCTGGTTAAAGTTGCATGACTGGACCAGGTGCATTTTCAAACTACTTAAAAGCATGCATCTTCCTTCTAGCAATGAAAACTTTGATTTTAAAGCAATCAAAGGCTAATTTTCTGACATCAATTAGGAAGCCCTATAGATTATGAACACTCATTTTAACAACCACCAAGGTTTTTGACTTGATGATACATCCACTGACTATCTATATGTGAGTGCTTGACATGAAATCAATATAGTCTAATTTTTGAGTTACCAACTACAACTCCATTTTGCCCATGATTGGTCCTTACCTCTTGTCTTTAATGCAGCGGTGTCCCTCTGTTTCCTCAGCCCAGCGCTCAGCTCAGGAGTGGCCTGCGGTGGAGAGGCAGGACCTGGATCGATGCTCTGTACTTGGTGGTCAACAAATGGTCCTTACTGGACAGAATTTTACATCAGACTCCAGAGTGATATTCTCAGAGAAGACACAACGTGAGGACTTGAATTTTAAATTACAAGCTGTATTTAATTTGTAACTTTGGGCATTTGCTTTTTTAATTTAACTCTCTTGGTGAGCGTTTCATAAAAAGCCTCTCCTTAGCTTTCCTATTTAAAGGTAAAAAGTCTAATAAATTATCTTTTAAAAAAGGCAACAAGAACAAAAAAATCCTGTTTGCTAATCGTCTTGTTGCTTTAGTAGGTCATACAGAACCATCAGAATTAATTCCGTCTGATTCATAACCATTAAAAAAAGTCCTAATAGAAACATTTGCTGATGATTACAGAACGGTATGTTTATCTGTGGCTTTCATGTTTGTATATTTAGCTGCTGTTTTAAATAGACTCATATTTTTAACATTACCAGTTTCTCTGTGGCCTACATACATCCTGCTCGAGTTATCTTCCTACTACAATTGCGTTTGTATTTTTGATTATTTGCATAAAGCCCGGGCAACATCAATTTCAGTGACGCACCTTTTCCATCAGCCTCCACTTTTTGCTTTGATTAAATAAGACATTAGTTTAAACCTTTACTGTTAAACAGGAGGTGACAACTTTTTGTTGATGGAAATTTCTCACCTCGTTGCAACTCCTTCGGCCCACACAAAGTTGTTGGGTTAAATGATATGAGAGCAGGATTGGTACAGTCGAATGCATGTAAAGCCTCTCTGTTGCTTGCCGTGGGGTTTTATGAAACAGGATGTGGTTAGACAGACTGATAAAGATTTAGACCCAGAGCAGAGGCTTTGTTTTTTGTTCTTGTTTCAAAGTGTGGGTAGCAAACAGAAACAGCAGGTAAAAACTGAGGTGGGACTGACACACTAAAACTATAAAAGAGAACCTGAGAAATATAAAGATAAGGTGGCATGTTAGCTTAGCTTAGCTCTAAGATAACTTGCTGCTGTCTTAGGCTTCATATTTTTGTCAATGCCTATTGCTTTAAACTCTCATTGCTTTAATGCCTTTACCCTGTAATTCTTCTCCTTTCAGATGGAAAGCAAATCTGGGAGGTAGAAGCCAATGTAGACAGAGAAAAAACACAAGCTGTGAGTTTACTTTGACATTTCTGTGCTGATACGTGCATTAAGGTGAATCATATTAGCAATTACATACTATTTGTACATTTTATGGCACTGATACAAATTCCCACATTCTTAAATTGGAGGCAAAACACAATTCAGGACGACGTTTCAAGTCAACGAACCTGCTATGACTTTTCATTTTTGACACTTATTTTAATCTGAAACACACTAGTTGAGATTTTGGCAATATTCTCTATTTCAACATTAAAGCTTATCAAAAATGTGTTTTTATTTTCACTTGTTTGAATCCCTGTCCAGAACATGCTATTTGTTGAGGTCCCCCCGTATCGAGAGCGGACCATTTCCCATCCAGCTAAAGTCAACTTCTACGTCGTCAACGGGAAGAAGAAATGCAGTCAGCCTCAGCACTTCATCTACACTCCTTTAATAGGTAAACTGTTTATCTATTAGTAATCTTTTATTACAGGAATAGGAAGGGTACCCTCTACGTTTGAATAATGAGAAGGTGACTGCAAGGTCAACAGTACCCACCCATGGGCTAAAATACTTGCATTTGCAATACACTTCTATGCATTCACACCTTTGAATTTAAATTGATGCCAAATAATCAAGACAAAAAATAACATTGGCAGAACATTAAACAGTTTGCGATGCATTCCCAAGTGAAATGAAGAGAATTAAGGAAATATTTAAATAGATAAGGTCTCACTACCTTACAATATCAACCTGAAAGCATCTACAACCTACAAAGGTTTCTTATGTGATTATCATTCACAGTAATGTTTCGCAGTTTTACAAGAAGTGAGTCACTCAGAAGCTGTTGGCATTCAAGTGTAGCCAGAACAGTTTTTTTTAGTAGGGGAACTACTTTCACTTGCTCCAAAAGGCGGAAATCTTTTATGTTTTAACTTATTGTCTCGCCGCCTAAATGTAATTTCCAAAACTGAAATGAAAACTCACCACTTTATATTTGTGCTGAAAAGCATTTCAGGAAACAACTGAAGTTGACTTCTCAGGTAAAATAGGTTGGGACAACATTGGAGCATGAAAAATAAAATGCTTTGGTGGCAATGTTGGTCTGCTACTTGATTGCGTCCACCACCGTACAGACTGAGAAAATTCAACATCTATGTTGGCCCAACATTTTGTACAGATATTTTTGCTCAGCAGAGAAAAAATCCTAACCTTGGTAATCCCCTGATGTTTCCTTTAGTGTCCCAATCAGGTCAAAATTGGATTAGCCAGCCGAGGACATTGGTTACTTGCTTTGAAATAAAGGCAATCCAAGAACTCTATATGTTAAAATGTTACAAGAAAAAATGATTTAATAAGAGTTTTTGCTATAGTGGCTAAACCTAATTTTTTTAAGCCACATTTTTTAACTGCTTTAGGTCTTCTTCAGGGCTTTTACCCAGTTACTTAAAAAACAAGTAGCATGCCCATCAGCCTAAACTAAAGCTTGACTTAAGTGGTCAAAAGAAAACTGTAGTAAGTTAAGACGCTAGCATAAGATGGTGAAACTGATAAAAAAGAATTGCCAGTGAATAATGCTCACGTTAGCATCATAATTGGGAACATGTAAGCAAGCTTATGTAACACTGTATCTACAGTGTTTGTTCTGAGTATTGTTGCTGCACTGGTACTCTTGTGTCTTTTATCTTCCATCACAAAGTTATGTTTTTGTTTTCCAGCAATTAAAGCAGAGCCACTCGACGACTTACATTCATACATCTACTCAGACAATCAGTCTCTCTCTGGCCTGTCAATGAAGTCCCATTATCATCCCCTGGAGCAGGAAAGAAACCTTCAAGCCTTGAATGTTTCGCCAACCCTGTATCATCTAACCACTGTAGACCCCAGGGCCCATGTACTAATCCCTGACCCACTAGACAACCAACCGGTCTACTACCAGTCAAGAGCCAGCACTCTCCTCAACATCCCAATGGTGTACCAAACTGCAAACCAGCAGCACATCAACTGTGGTTTCCAGATGGATTCCCACTCTGCCCCTGAGGAAAAACTGGAAGAAAATCCTCTGGTTGTCGAGTCATTAGAGGCCTGTTTGGTGTCAAGACATGAAAGTACGGTGCAGAAAGTGTTATCACTTGGGAAGTCACCACCTTCTAGATTTGTCCAAGGTCAAAGTCAAGTGAGGGCTGGAATCCAAGTGGAGCCTGATGGCCAGACTTTGACCCAGATCAGCTCCAATAGAGGAAACCATGACGACCAAGCCCCAGAGAGGGTTACCATCAAACAAGAGATCAATCGCTATGCTTACCTGGAGGATGGTGAGTATTTAAAAAAGAAAAAGAAACAGCTCTATCAACACATAGTGGCGCATAAATGATACTTGCACGAAACATGTTTGCCACTGGCATGTTCAGGTTTGTATACTAAGAGTTTGACAAGATATGCTAAGCTTTCTGTAAGCCACAAATACTTCTCTCTCCAAATCTGACTGGTATTTCCACCATTGTCTTGATTTTAAAAAATGTCATCCCTTGCAATATTTAAATGCAAAGCTTTTGTTAACTCCTGAAAAACTGTATATTCATTGGAGAATTCATGGTAGAACATTAACAAAAAACCCACACACAAACTTTAACCTAGGAGTGACGTATGGGGGATAGGTATTTGTGGTCCAGTCTGCAAATGCATAAAAGCATGCAGCAATTGTATGTTTGCAAATCCTGCCTTGTGGTTTTCTGTCGGGCTTCTCTATCCACCTTCCTATCTCTTTCATTCTCACTCTCTCTTAAACACAAACTCAAGAAAGCACAAACTCTTAACAGCTTTTTGAGCATGCCCCTTATTTCTTTTAAAATGAAAATGCTGAAGAATCATGTATTTTAGGAAGATTTAGTAGAAAACAGGCAACATCACCTTGAAGTGAAGAACTAGTCATGTACCCTAACCCTGCATGCATGGGACAGAGTTTCTGTTTACACCGCTGAGATCAAAGACAGAAGCAGGAAATGTACTGTATCAGCCATGTCGTTGGTTCTACTGCAGACTAGAGTAAAAATTAAACAGGTAACTATAAATCAATTTAGCTAAGCATCAAAATTAAACTTATAAACTTAATTATTGCCACTTTCACGCAAAGCTGCTGCCAAAAGTGCTTGACAAACCAAGATAAGATTAAAACACACAATAACTAGTGTCAACAAAAAGCAGCAATTAGTTAAAACGAAATGTGATATCTTTATGTTTTTATTTGTCTTTCCTCGTTGGTATTTTTTCATCAGGAAAAGGGGTTCCAGATCTCTCCAGAACATGCACATAAACTGATAAAATTGTGCCATCTAGAGGATCTTAGTGTAATTGTAAAACGTAACATAAACACTGTAGAGATTTCATGTCTACCATGAACAGGTCAATGCATGATAAGAACATTAGGCACACCCTGTTGACCTTTTGTGGCATAAAGAATCTCTCTGCTAGAAAATACTTGGTCTACTTTTGCATGCAACGGCAGAAATACCACTGGTAGTTGTCTCCCGACCCTCCAACTATCAAGTTATTTGAGAATGAATGAGATTAAATCAATAAAATGTTTGACTAAGTATTCACAAAGGGGCTTTAGGTATAAAAATGACAAATATGAAACCTTGAGAAAACAACATGAGTAGTTTTGAACATTACATAAAATAAAAATAGCCAGCTGTTGTAGTTGTTCAAATTAAAACTCACTCAAACCTGTTCTTCCTTATTTTTCTTTTTTAGTGAATGACATCATAAGAAGAGATCTGAAGGGTCACAATGGAGATTGATCCTGGAGAT
Organism: Labrus mixtus; assembly: GCF_963584025.1. Classification (NCBI taxonomy): domain Eukaryota; kingdom Metazoa; phylum Chordata; class Actinopteri; order Labriformes; family Labridae; genus Labrus; species Labrus mixtus. Next base: position 17,521,109 of record NC_083618.1, on the reverse strand, counting down.
CAAATTCTGCACTGATGTCCTCCAAATATACATTCTTTAATGAAAAAAAAAAGTTACGTAAGACTGTCCAGGTAATCCATGAAGTCAATTTAGAGTTATATAGACTTTTTATTTTCATGATGACAATGTGCTTCTGTGCAAATTCTGAGTATGTTAGAAGATGGGGCAATATCCACCTTCCAAACTCGCTCAAAAATGTTACATTTAAACCAAGTCAGCACTGTAAGCCTGTAATATTCCCATACACTGTAGCCTAAGCAAACACCTTGTATCTTTGTTTGACCATTGCTCCTTGAGAACATGTATTTTATATTTTACATTAAAGACAAACTGTTTATATTAATCATTGTTTCACCTGACTGTCCTTAAAATGTCTTTCCTGTCATAAAGATCATTTATTTTATGTTCTTAACTGAAAAAGTTCACCGTCTGCAAGTAACATGTGTTTTTTTTATGGTGAATACCAACTGGCCACAAGGCAGTGTAGGTAACATGAATGAATAAAAAAGTAAAAACACACTTACTTTAAACATGTTTCATATTACAGTTAGAAGTACTCACTCAGAAGACTCACCTCCAAGGTTTTGATAGTTCAAAACATTGTTTGAACATAATTCTGGTACTTTAAACATCTGTTTTAGTTCAATTCACCAGCTGAGAGCTTTAGCAAACAACAAACGCTAGAGAGCGCCACATTCAAATCAATCTCGGATGCCGGAAGTGTGGCGAATGTTTGTGATGTCATTTCCGTTCCACTGATATGTGTGTTTTTCTGTGCTATCTCAGCTTATAAGCTTTTTCCTTTACAAAGCTTAGTGGATATTTGTGCTTTGTATTTGATGTTAACCTGTTACGATACAGACTAGTGAATTACACCTGCAGCTGGTAAGCTTTCTGTCACACAGTTTTGTTATATTCCGTATCTGATATCTCTGCATTGAAGTAACTAGCCACAATGATTTACTAGAATACGTCGCATGATGCTGCGTTGTAACCATATACTGTAAATATAAACATGAGGTACCTAAAACTAGAATGTTAAAATATAAATCTCTATATTGTCACTTTCATACGCAAGGTAAGAAACGGCATTTTATCCACGTCTACGAGGCTGTTTGTTGTTTGGATGAATCCATAGAGGAACTTGTCTCACAGTCTAGATAAAATACCCACTGCAACTTTCTAGGACAAAAGACATGCTGTTTCTCTACATGCTTACCTTGATCCTGATGTTTGCACAGACAGAATAGACTTTCAGCAGCATCATGACTGCAGAGCTGGATCTGTCCCCTCCAGAGGTCCCTGAGCCCACCTTTTTAGAGAGCTTGCTGCGCTATGGTCTCTTTCTGGGTGCCATCTTTCAGCTGATCTGCATCCTGGCTGTCATCTTACCCATATCCAAGGGACATGAACACGTAGGTACCCACCAAGAAAAGGATTGAACTGGGTTGAAAGCCCACACAAAAATCGAACTAACAGGAGGGTTGTGTGCTTTACTTTTCTTATCCAGAAATAGAGGTCAGTGCACACAGCCTACCATTAATGTATGCAGCTAGATATTATTTAAATGAAATTATTAAGGATGCCAATTATGTATGATGCAATACATACATTTTCCTGATATCTCAAGGTTGAAGGTTCAAGGTTTCTTTATTCGTCTCCCTAGGGAGAAATTTGTCTATGATGCTGGGAAATCGCTGCATGGACAATACATCAAAAACAACATAAAAACAGTAATTACTAATGTGCAAAAAGAAAAACATTTAACTTCTCTGTGCTACAGTACACACACACTCACTCCTACAGTCACAGGCGCATTCACACTGTGCACATGTACACATGCCACTCCAGACAGTTTCAACATGTCTACAGTTATCGGTACAATGGGGGCCTCCTGGTTTTCCGTTCCTCCTCTATTTTTTGCTCATTAATGAGCTTAACTGAAAAAGGGACTAATCAAGTGAAGTAGACTTGTTTGATGTAGTTTCACATATAACCACCAAAGTCTACTCTCACAATCTCCATTCTAGCTATTGTCTAATTATTTAAATTCACTGGCACTGCTTAGTTATTACATTTTCAGACACTGTCATCAGATGCAATCTCAACGGGAGACACCATTTCATTCTTTACAGAAGTCTGTTATTATTCTGCCTTGCTGTTAAAACAATGCTGGCAGAGGAGAAGTGTCCGAACTTGTTTTGTTTAGTGTGTATATTTGAGTTTGAATGAGATCTGTTAACAGAGTGCAAGCAATTTTGAGAGATGAAAGTATATACATCACATATTATTTTGTTATGCCATAGTGTAGAACAAAACAGAAATGGTATTAGGACATAACAAAAATTATATGTATGAGAGCGCAACTGACAGAAAAGCAGACTCCAAAGAAATCTCCCAAACACACTTGTCTAATTATGCTTGCCTGTCATATAATTAAAATGACTCAGAGGATTAGTTTTGAAATTACAGGGTGTTTAATATTTCCTGTTTGTGCTCTACAGGAAGAGACTGAGTCCACTGATGGCAAAGTCACTGAACAGATGAAGAAACCTAAAGGACCAGCACCACAGATTCGACAGAAACCAAAGAAGGAGAGCAAAAAGAAGCGATAAACTATGCTGAGTGTGTGTGTGTGTGTGTGTGTGTGTGTGTGTGTGTGTGTGTGTGTGTGTGTGTGTGTGATTGCTACCTGCTTGTGTGAATGTGTGTTTAGTCATCTTTGAGTCAACATTGCCATTTTCCAAAACTATTTTCACTACATGCCACATTAATGAATAATTCTGTGCAATTAATTTGACATACTTCAGAAAAACAACAAGGCTACACAATCAACACAGTTTCACAAAAAGCTTATTGACAACTGTTTATTCAGTTAAATGTGTTTTTATTCTTTTTTTTTTTTATACATTTTAAGTAATTGAATTGCTTTTGGATTACAACAATTAAATAAATACCTTATGTAGTCATTCATATGGCCTGTTCTTATTTATGGCTGAATTGAATTGAATTTCGGATTAGTTTAAATTATGTGGAATTAGCTCAAGTCCTATCCTTTCATTTACTCACTTTGAAGGGCAGACTAGATCACGGTGTCCTACTTATGCTACAGTTTTGTGTGTCAAGAATAAACTTTTCCTTGCAGTTTAGGTATATTCAAGAATTGATTTTGGTTTGTAGACATTTAGATGATATTCAGCAAATAGTGTTGCATACATGCTGGTTATACAATCCATAAAAAGGTAAGTAATAATAATATAAAACCATACAAGTCATTTTTTTTCTCTCATTTTAAAATGTTTTCTATTTAGATTATTGCATATTGACTTTTATCTTTTTTTTTATGAAGGTGTTATCAAACCCTTAAATAAGAAACGAAGGCTACCCATAAAGCCAGAATAACTCAAAATCAGAATTCAATTAAGAAAGCACTAGCAGTCATTTAGGGAAGTGTGGCAGCTTAGATGATGGAATTACTTTCTAGCTAAAGACTTAGTATAAACTAATTAAATAATGTGCATATCAGTATTTTTAGCAATAAAAATCTAAATTATAAAACTAGGACAGTGTTAGCAGGTTAAAACGTCAACAAATATTAAACAACTACTTCCGATCCTTAGTTGTCTTAGTCACGTTTTAGGAGTAGGCCAACATATCTTGACTTTAATTAAGTAAGAGGGGAGGGGGGGGGGGGGGGGGCCTGTGAAGCCGCATTAAAGGTTGAATTTCAATATTAATGCGCCAACGCGAAGATACCGTTTATAACAAGGTAGTTGTGTCGCATAGCAACGGATTCTGCAAGCGTACGATGAGGCTCGTTCAGGGATGGGCAACTTCGTTCACAGCAAGGGCCACATTCATTTAATTCTCACTGCCAGAGGGCCAAATTGTAGCATACAAAAAACGATTACAGTCAATTATGTCTCAAATTGAACTCAACATATACCAGTGATCAAATATTATTATGGACATATTTCTGGTTTTCATGAATTCATGGCAGATTTTGACATACCAATTAATTGATGTGTAAAAATTGACCTGAGGGCCAAGTTGAGGGTTGATGGGGGCCGCATGTGGCCCCCGGGCCGCCAGTTGCCCACCCCTGGTCTAGTTAGATGACAAGATCGTTTTTCCTGCTGTAGCCAATAATTACAGTCTATCTGCTGTAGCCTACATTTGGGTCGTGTCGCTTCACCTACTCCCACAACACAAATGGCTTCTGTACCTTTGTCAACAAATTAGGAAGAGATGATAACCGAGTGTATAATACGCCTGCTGCCAACGCCTCGGTGAAGTCTACTGTTACGGCGTCGAGTTACGCAACACGACGTGAATCTTCTTGACTCTACCGTTGCTGCGTAATAGACGTAGCCTACAGTCCGCGCTCATCATATCTGCGCTCTCGTGTTTCGTCAGTGATGCACTATTCCGTGCCTTCCCCCCCTACGAGGCATGTCTTCTCCACACCACACCACTCCTTGCTTCCTCGCGTGAATGTGCCGCGCCGTCCTCTCTGCCCAGCTGAACAGGCTCCTCCGCCGCACGTCTGGTGTTTGTCCGGCCCACCGCAGCCGCTCGGCAGCTGTGCCCTCTGCTCCTAAAGGCAGTCCTCGCCATGACCTCCCCTTCCTGCGATACTGCCGAAATTCGCTAATAAATGGGATTCGTGGCTGGCCCGAGGTTTCCACAGCAACTGGCCATCCGCTTCCATTATTTCTCTAATGAGGACAGCCATACGGATTTAACACGGTTCCGCGCTGCGCGTCTCTGATTTTAGGGCTGAATCTCAAGACGCGTCAAAGGTGAGTTAATTACGGCTTGTAACGTTTTAATACGAGAAAATTGGGTTTATCTCGATAGTACGCACAGGACGTCTTGTTTGTTTATGCGTAATTTCCTCTACTCGTGTTTTGCACACAACGTAAAATACCCCCCTTTGAATATGACTTGTATTTCATTGTTGCACAGGCCATTCAGTCAGCGTAGCTCCCACATTTCATTCGGCCAGTGCCACTCAGTGTGTGCCAGGGCTACGTTTGTTGACGATCTACTACAACCCGCACAAAATAAGGCACCGTGTGTGCACATTTGCCTCATTGCTGACTTTCCCATGACTAATAATCCTCCGGGAAGACGGAGTTAATTGACTGCGCACAGAAATTAGAGCCAACAATCCATCGAAATTCAAAATGGAGCTGTAACAGCACCTGTTTTGATTCATCAGGCCGCATATGCGCTGTATGTGAGCCGAAGCCCACCACAGCCACAGCAGCATTGTCGCCTTTTATCCCTGTTCCCATTCATAAATCCCTGTTTACGAGCCTAATGTGGATGAGTTTGGCTGACACGGACTGTTTATGTTTTTTGGATGGGTGTTTCTTTTTTTTTTTTTCCATTTCCTCCCTTAGCAGAGAGACGTTATCATCTTGACAGCTGCTACTCCTGTAAGCAGCTACTACCCCACCCCTTGTTTCTTTGAAAGCAGCTTTGCTGACAACTGGTGTTTAATCCCGTGGAAATAGAATTTTAATTATGTGGTTAATCTATTTACGGTTGGTTTTCGGATTTGGACAAGTCCCAGCTGATTTCCATAAGGAAGTGGATTCAGGTTAGTTTAAACTGAGGCAGGAGAATTGTGGGGAAGCTGAACATTGGATTTGAAACACTGGACAAGCAAAGATGTAATGTGCTAGCCTCATATAATATACATGCAGCTTGCACAGCACCAGTAGGAAACTAAATTGGCCTGACTCCTTGATGATGTATTAAATAAACTTAGATAACATTTGATAGTATAGTGTGTTAGAGTTCATACTGTTCCTAACAAAAGACTTATTTATGTTTAGGGGTACACCCAATGAAACCAAAATTCCACAAAAGTCCACTATCACATCTGCATGTCTTGTTTTGTCTGGCCAACTCTTCCAAATGGAAATATATTCAAGTTACTGTCGAAGACAAAGAAACCCAGAAATATGTTTTTCCTAATTGTTCTTGAAAATCACTTCAGCTGTTCATTATTATTTGGGTCTTTTTTTGTCTTATCAATGAATCAATCAATTTTTTATAATGACACTGAGCTAGTTGACTTCAAGTTAGGCGTGTTGTAAATCTGTTTTTGTCTGAAAGCATGAAAAAAAATCCACATGTTTGAAGAGAGTCAAAGTTATTTTAAAACAAAGAGAAGCGTTCTGTACATTAACCAGAGATCCCAGGCCAAGTCCTTTGATTTTCGCAGAGCAGTTAATGATTTGCTAAGACTGCCGCACTTCTGGAATAAAAGAGCCTTCATGTCCTCCTTCCCCACCCCTTTGCCCTCCTTCTTTAAGTCTTCCATTCTGTGGCAGCGTTTCCTCAAAGCCTGATCACTCGCTGCAGCCCCGATCCACCCGTTACAGATGGACAGAAAACGGAAGTGGACATTATCAGCCAAGTGACACAAGCCCCTTCTTGTCCTCTTGTTTTCCCTATCCGCGTCTCGCCTATTCTCTGTGTTGTTTTTTCTTTAGGAAAAAGGAGAAAACTAGACACTCAGACAGACTCAGACTCAGACTTTTGCAAAGTGAGCAGAGCGAGGTCATCAAAAGATTTGGGGAAAAGATTACTCAGAATATGTGATTGAGGAAGCCACAGCACTAAAACGGGACAAGACTTTAGTTATGCGACTGTATTGTCTCTTCTTTGTCCCTCTTTAAATCCACTGCCTCTCTATGTATATAAACACGTCTATATATCGATGATCTGCCTTTTATACATGTGGACTGCACTCTTTCATGTTATCGTCCAGCATATTATAGCAGGAGAGGACAGTCATGCTAATGTGCACATTTCCTCTTGTTTTGATCTTGTGGAGCCATCATTGCTGCTTCTTTGTCCCTCTTTAAAGCCTCCCCCCCCCCCCCCCCCCCCTCGCCTCTCCTCTCCTCCCCAGGGCAAACAATAATTTTCCCATACGGCCGAAACATTGGCCCGAGCTCGTTTCTTTCTCTGCAGCACAGTGGCAACTGTTACCGTCTGTTGTGACTCAGTGAGGTTTGTCATGGCCAAATGTGCTTATGTGCCTGACCAGAAATGTACAGTGTGTGTGCTGAGCTTCAGATGGAGGATTACAAACGCTGATTAGACAAGAAACATGAGGGAGTTTAATTCTTTGTGCAGAATCGTAGCTACTTTTTTTGGCACTGAAAGCGATTTGAAACATGTGTAACTTTATTATCCAGGTTGATTGTTGATTCAGTTTGTATTAAACAATGAAACAATGAAATTAGATACTTGTAGCAATTACATTTTCTCAAACCAGACTGCTGCCCACAGATTATTCACGAGATAATTGGCCTGTAAATTAACCAGGCCCTGCAGGAGATGAATGTAAATCTTTATGGTTTTAAAGGATGTCCTCCTATTATTTAAAACAACAACGTTACCATGACCAATTTCAAATAGCAATTGTATAGGTTACATATAACATGGTTTTGGGCAGTGTTTTGGCATTTTAAATGAACTGTGCTAAATTTGAGTGTTTTCTTACTTTGTCGAGTAGTCTAAATTTTGAATGTTTGTGTAATCGACAGGGAAATAAGTTGCTATAACATCCTTACTCATGTCAACACAACAATTCATGCCAGTGTTGAGATGTTCTAGTTTTATTTATTTAACCAGGTCCCATTGAGATTAAGAACCTCTTTTCCAAGGGAGACCTGGTCGAGACAGTCAGCAGCAAAAAACACAAAGTTACAGACAGAGACACAAAGTTCAATTTACAAAACACTACATTTTGCAAAAGAAGAGAACCATCTATGAGTCAAATCTGGGAGTCAGTAGTTCAAGCAGTCAAGCGAAAAGCATCAACATCATAGAATCTGCTTCCAGGTCTTTCATTTTAGATTTAAAAACATTTAAGGACACCAGATCCTTGAGTTTTAAGTCCCTCTGCCACAGATTCCAGGCTGAGGGTGCAGAATACCCAAAAGCCCTTTTCCCAATTTCTGTCCAAGCGTTTGGGAAAGAGGTACCGTTGGTGAATAGAAGGAACAATTACACCAACAAAAACTGTTTTGGTTGACATGTGATTGTTGCATTGAGTCTAACAAATGTTAACCTTCTCTTTAATAATGAGACAGATGTAATATGACTGTGTGGGTTTCTGCACATGCACATATGACACATTTTACAAATACTCACTCTTTTAACTCTAATTTGATAGTTTCAATACCTGGCAGGTGGTCAGACATTCCTTTCAGCCTCATAAACTCTTTTCAGTAACTTTATCACTCTTTTAGTGCTCCCTCTAACACCCAGTATTCAGTCCATGTACACAGACAGTTTTATAGACGTTGTGAGACTTGTCGAGCTCTGACACTGGAATAAAGAAACAGTTTGGTGATAAATGTGCTGCGGAAATTGAAGTGCTCTTGAACTCTACTGTGTTTCTGAGGTAAACACCACTCAGAGAGCGGCCATCGAACAAAGCTTCTATTTGCTATGATTCACATACAATCCTAAGAATCACCTTTCCCACTAAACAACCTGGTAAAACCTTTCTTTTTTTTGCCTTTTTTGTGCATTTTTTTCCCCTTTTCCTGAAATGTGTTGAGCCTTGTTATACTTTTACTGCAACCATCCAATAAGTACAGCATACTCCTCTGGATAGGAGAGGAATTTAATTGTGATTCATTGATTGAGTCATCGCATAAATACAGTCCAAGAAATCTAGTCCGTAAGAATATGTGAAGAAAAACGATCAATAATACCGACATTGATCCTCTAAAAGTATGTCCACGGCAACCAGTTTTCTTTTTGAATTCAATTTTGATTTGGGTCCAAGGAAACCAGGAAAACAAGGCTTCTTTTGTTACCTTCCCTCCCTCATCCAACCACGTCGCCCTCTTCACTTCCTTCCTCCCATCCCTCCCATCCCGCCCTCCCACTGCTCAGGTGCCTGCTCTTCTTGCATGCTCTGGCAATCGTAGAAGTGGGTTGCAATCTGGTTCTTGCACATTCCTTCAGGCTCCAGTTGAAAGAAAAAACTCACTTGGGATCTTAACATCCCTCCTCGTCTCCACTTACTCATTATTTTTTTCATGCCCCCTCCTTCATTTATTTATATGGCTTTACAATTATCTTATTTTCTTACCTGTGAGCCTTTACTCATCCAGATTACCTCAAGTCTGACTCCCTTGCTCCTACATTTTCCACCATTTAATGTTATTATTTTGAGTCACAATGTTACTTTCTTGCACTCTGTCACCATGTGATGAAAAGGTGTTAGGTTCAATGTTTACCTACACAGACTGTGAGGCTTTCAAGCGTAGTCCAGTGTTTGCAGCGTCCTGCAGAGGACCAGGAGAAAGTGACTCTCAAAGGACGTGTCTCTGTAATCAGTGTATCGGGATATCATTGCAGTGCCGGTCGAGGATCATTACCCCCTATTATCAGTGTGTGCTTAAACCTGATGATTAGTCACTTTTCAGGATCGACTTCACTTTCCTTCAGGCAGAGGATCAGGGTTAGAATATCCTTTTTTTGCTCTGCTGATTTGTCCATGAGGAAGAATTCCCTGTGCTGTAGTAATTAGATGGAGGTTTTAAGATATGCGCCTGTATTTTTAGTTCACATTACAATGTGGACTCAATGAACCCTGCACAATGAAAACAGCGCCTTTTATACTGAGTACCCTTTTCTGCAGTATCAATCAAGGAAGGGTACATTTTCTAGACATATGACTGACAGCAGGCGATGAGCCCCCCTTGGGTGCATCTGTACAGTCTAAAGTAAATACAGCTGTTCCTCTATAAAAGCTAGTTGGGACAAACGGCTTTTAACAAGTTTTGTTATGTCTGCAGCACACAAAGCCTGCCAGTTTATGCCAATCTTACCTGATAAAGCAAAGACGCTTTTCCAGCTTTCTGTGTTTGTATGTAAAGTGAAGTGTCTTAAAATACAAACGACAATAGTGATTAACTTGCTAAAGTTACATTCTTGGTACTTAATAAAGCTGCAAAAAAAAAGATAAGGGCCCCCGCTGAGAAAACACCAACTATTGCTTTTCACAGGAGGAGAGGTAGATCATAACGCAGGATATCTTGACAGCTAATAGAAATCGAAAAACACACACTATAAAACATTATTCGTTTAGATATGTCCAATGACACAAGGGCTGGACAAATACTCGGCTTACTTAACTATTTTACATGCAAAACAAGAGGAAAACCCCAAAATTCATCTAAGTGACAGTGTCTTTCTTGTTTTGCCAACTGTTTGCAAGTTCATGATTCTTATTTTCTTTTCCTGAATTTAACAGCGCACTTTGTCACTATCTCTGACTGTTTTAGACTTTAGAGTTTATTGTCTGCATGGAGAAATTCATTTACAAATGACTATATCAACATTAGCAGTCATCTTAACAACAAACCACAGTATGTTGACACTTCTATTTAACTTCCCATCAACACACAAACCAAGAGGAAATAGTTACTTCACTGAAAAAAACTGTACGGTTAGTCCCAACTGATCTCGTGGGTTTTTGCTGATGTTCTGCTTTCACTATGAAATATGAGGACCACATATGACAATAGTCTCAATAAATAAGATCTCTTTTGTGGTTTATGAAAGTCAAGCTGACGCAACATGATATTCAGTGACATATTAGCTTTTTTATTTTTTTTTTATTTAATTTTTTGGCACAGTACAGAATAAAGAAATAGCATTAAATAATGATAGAGAAAAAATAATGAAAGAAAGAAAGAAAGATAAAGTACTCAGTTTCTTTGTCTCATTCCAGTCTTTCGTGAAGATACTCATTACAGTCCTTATTATCACAGTAGTCAATTCATACCACATTGTCCATGTAGTCTACCTCTTACGACCATATTATTCGAGAGTTCATTACCGAACATAATATCAATGTCAATGTACTCATCACATACAATAATATCAGTATACTCATCACATACTACTATATTAGCTTCTTTTTGTAAGCTTTTTGTTTGACAATAGCCTGAGAATTTGTTCCTAAATTAAACACCACTGTTTTTGGGTCTTTCAAGGCAGACATTTCTTAGTAGTTTTTGCAGTGGATCAACACCAAAGGAATTGTTTTCTTCATTGTTTGACTATGAGGAATGTTAATTGTACCTTTTTTCTTAAGTGCTCCGGTTATTGTCTAAATACTTTAAGATGGCTCAATGACACTCCTTTTTGCTCACACTTATCCTTGAAACATCTGGGTGTTTCTGAAAGGTGGTACATGGGTGGGACAGTATCAATGGGCAACAAATGGTTAATGGACTTGGACTTGTATAGCACTTTTCTAGTCTTCTAGACTACTCAACGCTGCTTTTACACTACAGGTCACATTCACACCCATTCCCACACTGATGGCAGAGGCTGCTATGTAAAGTGCCCAACTAGAGCAATTCAGGGTTCAGTGTCTTGACCAGGGACACTCTGACATGTGACTGCAGGAGCTGGGGATCAAACCCCCTAGCCTTCTGGTGAGAGATGACAAACTCTACCATTGAGTCACAGCAGCCCCAACAAGGTCCTTTACTGATACTGTGGTTTGTCAAAATTCAGATGCTGCTATACTCTTTTTTTTCATACCACGTGTCTTAAAACAATAAATCTCAATTTGTATTCATGTTCAATAGTATCAAACAGTATGGCGGCTTTAAGAAAACTACAGACTAAAACTTCAGTCATCTAAACAAAACCAAAAGTCATGTTTATGTCTCTTACAAACAGAGAGCAGTGGAGTGGAAGTGAAAATGTCGGAATTGCGCAGATACATTGGTAACGTTTCGGTATTGAAAAGCAAATTTGCAGGAGCTTGTTGGTCATTTCTGGTAATTATAAAGAAGAAGTAACCCATATGGAAATATGGAATGTACGTCATATGGAAACAGGTATCAATAGATTTTTTACTAGTATCATATCAAATAAAAGAAATTCTGGTATCCTGACAACCCTGCTGATATCCAAACTTGGCGGATGCATCGAGCGGTTTACTCTTCATGCAATTCACACAGTGCTGTCCACCTCTCCTATGGGTCGATCTCCATGTGACTCAGTGTTGCACCATGGGATACATTAACCCCCCAGTACGCCAGATTACATCCTGGCAGGAGTTGAATCAAAGCTTGCCTGACTCTACATGTGGGCTTGAATATGCTCACACTTGTGCACGTTCATGCAGCTTACATGCCCACACGTCTCCACAGTGGGATCCCTCCATATCTTTGAGATTTTCCCATACCTGTGTAATTATATTATGCTCGCACATTACACTTAAAACACCCACTAAGCCGCAGCTGTCCGTACAGTACACAACAACCACCTACGCAATCTTTTTACAGCCACAGCCAGTTCCTTCCTCCTCGTCTGTTAATAACCCACTCCGGCCTGTCTGTCACGCTCACACGGATGCATGCATGTGTTGGAAAAGGGGATGTGAGACGACACTGTGTGCTGGGTGTTGGTGTGCGATAGAGCCTTGTTTCCCAGAGACCCAAGGAACAGCTGCTCACACACACACACACACACACACACACACACACACACACACCAACAACACCTACACACACTGTCTAGAACTGAGAGTGCCTGTATTCACAGAGGAACAAGGCTGTTTCATGCGTGTATGACTGTCTCTGTTTCAGCTGGACTGAAATAGCCGGTCTCACCGTGAGTCACTCGAAAAATGACTCAAGGGATGGTCAGACTCGGTGTATGAACGGCACTCAAACTTTCTATGGGTGCTCCTGGCGGTCTGAACATGTTTGTCTTTGTCTGCACTCATGATGACCGCGTGCTTTTGTCAAGCTCACCTGCAAGTTTCAGGACCAGGATGGAAAGGAGAAGTGTGATTACCTGTCGGAGATCAAACTGTTTCTGTCCCTGTAACCTCCACAGTATAAGCCCTTGGTTTCATTACACCGGTGCTCTGTTTGGAGCGGTGTTTTCCTTGCAGATGTGTATTGATTCAGCACAGATTGAATCAACAGATAGGAATGACCTTGAGTGCGTGTTGACGGTTTCAAGGTGTCCTGTTCGCCGAGTATTTGCATGCTAAACGGCTCTAACTGAACCTGGAACAGCTCCAAGGATGCTCTGTGTTGGATTAGGAGAGGCGAGATGAAAGCTCACAGCACACGCTGCAGAAAAGATTATTTAGTTTGAGAAAGGTGAATGAACAGAAACAGGGTCAGTTCCTGTTCCTGAATGATCAGCTTCCATCTTCTGACAGGATGGATTAAATCATCTGGAGTTAGACAGAATTTGTTTCTCATGACAGTAATTATTACATGTGCTTAGAAATTAACACTATACTGCCTTATAAATTAACTTCCTAATTTCAAACAAAATGTAATCAAAATAATATCTGGGTGGTTTAACATCTATTTTCCTGATGGGTAACAAATTGTCGGGGTCAGAGTTGATCGACAAAATGAATTTGAAGCTTGATCCAAAGGTTAACTAGGTTTGGTTAAAGATTTTGAAGATGTTTCCAACTCTCCCACAAAAGGCTTCTTCAGTTCTAAACTAACTGGTGGGCGGAGCCTCTGTAGATCATTAGCATGCCAATGAACACTTTAGCATGAGGAGAGGTGAAACGTCTTCAAGATCTTCAACCGTGTCCAGTCGCCTTTGGATCAAGCTTTGAATTACTGTGACCTGGACTACTGAGAACCTACACAGACATCGATAAAATGAAGCTTTCCACTGTTTCAGAGATGAGTTGAGTCCTCTCACCACACTTCAAAGTTAAATGAAATGCACCTCTCCATACGATTTGACTCATTTTTAAAAGCATCAAGAGGATAAAGATGTGAACATTACATATTTGGCAGTGAGGCTAGCTAACTTCATTATCGATCAATCTGTGACTTTTCTATGATTGATAGTTTTATTGTTTAGTCTTTAAAATGTAACTAAATGTGTCTTGTAATGCTTTTGGTTGATTAATCAAAGGCAGTTCTGTTGACTGACTGAGTGAAAAATTCTTTCAGCCCTATTTTATTTAAAACAAGAGATGGAGACTACAACCCAGAGATCCCTCTTGGGACAGAAAAGTACTGCACTCTTACTCATCACTGGCTCACTTCCCAGGTCTGCACATGGGGGCGGGCAAGAGCAAGCCCAAGGAGCCGGGCCAGCGTTCCATGAGCCTGGACGGCACCATCGGCACAGGCTCAGACAGCGGGCACTTCCACCACCTGGGCCCCGCCCAGCAGACCCAAACCCCCAACAGGAGCCCTGCAGTAGGGACGGGCAGGCGGGGACATCAAGGGCACCAGCACGCCCCAACAAACACACCTGAGCTGGCTCTGTTTGGAGGGGTGGACCACACAGGCACCATCACCTCACCTCAGAGAGGGCCTCTGTCAGGTAGGTCACAGGAAAGTCCTGAAATATTTCAGATGTAAGTGATCAATGACATCTTTGAATAGCAAAGACAAAATTCTATTGTTGAGATGATGACTCTGACTTATTGTCATTTTGTTCTGAAGTTTTTCTTTAAGCAGATAAGGTGCTCCTATTTTCCATTTAAAGGGACTAAGATGAGAACAATGAAACCACTGTCATGTCTGTATGCCTAATGTAATGTGCATCAGCCAGCAGCTGGTTAGCTTAGCACAAAGAGTGTAAACTCTTCGATTTTCTGTGCAGGGGGAAGAAACTCCACCTAGATTCTTCAAACAAGGAGAAACTTCCACTGTTGAAAAATGAAACCAAAGCAAAAAACTGCAGTTCCCAAATGTTCACATGAGTCTCGCTTTAAAACCAAGGCATCTCCATTAGAGCCTTTATCAAAACACCCATTTTTACAGCAGAAATAAACATGTTTATAGCCTGCTTCAAACTCTGATTTGTTTTCTATAACTCATTCATTTTAATTTCATGTAGAGCTATGCATACATTTGCCTAGATGTACTAGATAAACTGACAGGTGGGCATGTTGTAGCTTCTCACCAGGAGGCTGAAGGAATGTCTCAACTCAACCTCTCTAGATTGATCAAAAGTTGGAGGTGGCATTTCCCAAATGGCCACTTCCATGTTAGTCTTTAAAACGCCTCTTCAGAAAGCAGTTGGTGATTTAACTGAGACTAGGTCTGTGTTTCATAAAGTCTATGTTTAAAACTCGGTAATGAAATCTTATAGTTGAATTCATATAAGATTGAAATGACACGTTTCAGATATTCAGGGAATAAACAGACTATCGATGACTTAAAGCGTCCTCATAGTGACAAAACTACAGAAAATTACTGAGCCTGGAAAAGAAGCAGCCCTGAACACTCGGTATTAATGAGTGCATTTTAAAAGTGTTGGTTGGCAGATTTTTTGGTTAGTTCTATCCAGTCTTTGTCTGAAGTAATGCAAAAGTCTCCAGGCTCCAGTACATTAAAAAGACAATTAAGATGGAAAAAACAGATCAGCAAGAAATCAAAAAGACTGTTTTTAAGAAGAGTTGCAGTTATGTTGCATGCACAACGACCAGACATTGCCCAGAGTAGTCTACAAAAAAGGATTTCTTGTTTGAGTGTAAATAAAGTTATGAAGCTGAGCAGAACTCCCCACAGATAAGATTCAAACTTCAGTCTAAGAGCAAAAAGAAAAAAACTTGTTTAAAAACAGATCCACAGTGAGTGATAGTTTCGGAGACATTTTGTTTACACTGTTTTCTTTTCCCAACATCAGCTTTCAAATATAATTTTTCCTTGATCCCCGTCACAGCCCACTGTCCAGACTTGACTCCACATTAAGCTGTAATGTGTCTAGGCTGGCCAGATGGTTGGGTTAATGTCGCTCCTTCCTTCCAGACAGCAGAGAGCTGCTGGTGTACCCTCTCTGCTGGCCGCCTCCATCCTGTGCGTCTAATGACTCGATCGATGTTTGGTCTGGAGAGTTCCTAGGTGTAGATCACAGGTTCATTAAATGGAAGGAGGGGAAAGCTGCACAGAAAATAGAAAGAGATAGGTGTGACGGCTTTGTCCTTCACGGACGGTCGGTCATGAGCAGCCTGAATGTCGATACTTCTCATTAGGCCTTGATAAATTGTTTGATTTGGATATGGAGCAGAGGAAACATAATAAGATTTATAGCCGCACAGAGGATCGAGCAAATTATCATCAAGGGCCGGCCCTGTATTATTGAAGAAACATTACGGAAGTAAATGTGAATAAGGTTTAAGAAGGGGAGGTTTAATTACATTGTTCCCTCACTGTGTATATTCCTGTGTGTGCGTCATTTCTTACAGGAGGCGTCACTACATTTGTAGCGCTGTATGACTATGAGTCACGGACAGCGTCTGATCTGACCTTTAGGAAAGGCGACAGGTTGCAGATTGTCAACAACACGTAAGAAGAAACTGTCATCCTTCTCTTTCTCTGTGCTGCCACAACCTAACAAAACACCTAACCGAGCAGATTTGTAGTCACACAAACGGCGACATGAATGAACACAGACAGAGCTGGTAACTGTGGAGCGATGCAGACAACAGAGTCAAATCTTCTCCATCTGTTCACTAAAACGGAGCAGAGCGGCTCTTTACTAATGCAATCTGTTCCTGTTGGGCGACTGTCATCTTCATTCTCTTCATATAGACTGTCGCTGCACTCAAATGTCCTCATAACACCTGCAAAATCTGCTTCGACTTTGAAGTTTGTCTGTGATTTTATGTCATTTAAGATAGATACAACTTAGTGTTTAATAGCTGTGAAAAGTTTATTTTAAAGATGTTTCTAAGTAAAGGCATCTGCAGCCTAATTCACGTGTTTGAAATCAAAACAGTAGCCTTTTCTTTCCCTCTGAGCTCTTTCCATGACTTCCTGCAGTAAGTGTGGTCTGCTGTTCTTCAGAGTCTGGCACTACACAGCAGAGCTCATGAATATTATTAATGCATGCGTTGTTAATATTGCACAAGGACACAGTTATGGTATCTATATTTCAAAACAGTATTCAGCATTCTTATTTTGAAAGCAAACACTGACTTAAAAGTAGTGAGGCTGTATCTGAAGTGAGTCCCACATGATCCCTCTATGCTGCTCGGATCATTTATGGATTTTTAATAGGATGCATTCCCACAATTATTTAAACTAATACAGCATGCACTGAAATGTGCATTGAAGCTTAAAACATTAAAAGCACAAAAGTTCATGCCAACCCCACTGTGTAGTCCCAGAGCATTATCAGCTCCTCTGCTGTCTGTCTGTCTGTGTGTCTGTCTGTGTGTGTGTGTCTGTGTGTCTGTCTGGGTGTGTGTGTGTGTGTCTGTGTGTCTGTCTGTCTGTGTGTGTGTGTGTGTGTGTGTCTGTCTGTCTGTCTGTCTGTTGCTGCTCGCCTTGCTGCATCTCCTCACTTTGTGTTTTTGATGTGTCTGCTGTGTCTGTTATCTCTCCCTCTCTCTCTATTTCCTTCTCATGCTTCATGGTTTCTCCTAGGAAAAAGTACAGCTTCAGGTCAGTAATACTTAATGCAATAAAAACCTCACGCAACCTTTTGTTCACACTCCCTCTGCCGCTGCTTGGATGCGTTTGATTAGGCTCGTAGTGTAACTGTGATAAATAAGTAAAACATTTTTGAGTGATTTGCTGCTCTAACCTGCTCGGGTATCATTTTGAATGTTTCTGGATATGAAGCTAAATGTAAAGCTTTAAAATGTACAGAGGGATATTAAAAGTGGAACAAAAGGTTGCCTGTGTCTGCCTGTTTCCTCTCTTACGTATGACTCTTTGCATTTTAGTGTGGGATGGGATGATTGTTTTTAAACCACAGCCTTTCAGGTTTCCTCATTACGAGCCATATGTCAAACAATGTGGAAGTTAAACTTGTATATGAAGTCCATGATTTCACTCTCACACAATCTGTCGCACCCTGTGGTGATGATGATTTTGTATTGAATGGATACTCTGATTCATGTTTTTGTCTTAATAACAATGAAAAGACCAAAACAACATGTATTTTCTGTAGCAGGTTTTGTCTCTGCTGACATTAAGTGTATTTACTGAACCAATCTTCATTATGATGAACATAAACACTGCAGTTTATACTGAGTCATTCAAGCATACAACTTCCTTAAGGTGTAAACACATCCTCTAGCACAAAATATATTCATCCGCAGCTGAAAATAGATCCTAACTAATGCATGTAATGCTCTTGCTGTAAACTACAGCACATGACTGTTTTTGTAAAGGATGCCCTTTTCAACTTGGAACTTCATAAATATGTTTTAAATGAATCTCTATTAGTTCACAGTGTAGATAAGATTGTTTTATTTGGTTATTCAAGGCATTTGATGCAATAGAAACAATATATATTCCCTCCGTTCGTATTCTTTTAAGCGTTATTCTTACATCAATTATGATGTTTAGTAATACAAAATTAGTTAAGAAATCACAACAGTAATACATGCTATCATTGCAGCGCTCAGTTTTCTGTTCACGGTTGACTCTTCCTCTCTCTCTCTCTCTCTCTCTCTCTCTCTCGCTCCTCTTTCTCTTTCTTTAACAGAGAAGGGGACTGGTGGCTCGCTCGCTCTCTGACGACAGGAGAGAGCGGATACATCCCAAGCAACTACGTGGCTCCTTCTGACTCCATCCAAGCAGAAGAGTACAGAAATCCTTTCCTCATGCAGTTTTTGAGGCTTTTTTCTTAGCTGAAAAGCCCGAATCAAGCAATATACTCTACTGTTTCTATAACTACAAGATAATACATACACAATAAAATAGTATAGAGACGGTAAATCCATATATACCTTCCAGTGCAGCCTTCTCTATTTCCTGTGAAAAAGCCTGCCTGCCTGCTCCCATCGCTCAGTCGTAGCTTCACACTGATCTCATTCTCTGTGGCCCACTTTGACAGGTGGTATTTTGGGAGGATCACTCGGCGCGACTCAGAGAGGCTCCTTTTGAACTTACAGAACAGACGAGGAACGTTCCTGGTGAGAGAGAGCGAGACCACGAAAGGTGAGAGAGCAGACGTCTGCATCACTTCAGAGGCTACAGTTGTTATCAAGACGGTCCAATTAGATATCCTGCTTTTCTCCCCGTCTGTTTCTGATGATGTTTTCAAATCTGGGTCTCTCGGGTTATTCTGTGGTTAGTCTCTACAGATGAATACCT
The DNA here is from genome assembly GCF_963584025.1 of Labrus mixtus. Taxonomy (NCBI): domain Eukaryota; kingdom Metazoa; phylum Chordata; class Actinopteri; order Labriformes; family Labridae; genus Labrus; species Labrus mixtus. The sequence goes on along the minus strand of NC_083618.1, from coordinate 17,501,991 downwards.
ACTTTCCTTTGATTAAAATGCAGAGATTGCACTTAAATATAAATGTACAATATAGTTGTGTATACATCTAATAACCTTGACTAAGCCTCAAGGTCTGAACAGACAGCCGAAACAATCAACAGATAATACATTTGATTGTATTTCTTTTCAAGAAAAAATTCACAAATTTATCAGTCACAGGTTCTCAAATAAAAAAAAATAACTCTTCTCCCTTTTCTTTATAATTATACAAGAAATGTGAAGATGTCAGCCTGCTCTTTGAGAGCACTTAACCCTTTTTATTAATGATATTCCACCCATTAAATGTCACAAGTCAGTTACAAAGTCATTGAAAGATTAATCAATGTTAAAAAGTAAACATAACTTACAGCTTGACCTGCACATTTTGTGTATGGTCCGCAAGAATGCGGAGGCTAAGAATAACAGCTTCACATTCAAATCAGTGCAGCACATTTCCAGAGACAAACTACAGCACAAACTCACTTCCATATGAAAACAACAGACAGAGAGACAGAGATTTTGAGTCATACCTTCTGGAGGTTCACCCGGATGTCAGGAGCTGCATGTTTTCTTGTCAGAAAAAAATGTGACTAGAGAACACATTTTATAAAAGCTTTTTATTTGACACTCGCCGTGTCTCTAAAACATGTGAAAAAGGAGGTGATGACGCCTTCACTGTGTCCCTGGAGTTTACTCTGCGCAGCAAGTGCGAACTTCCTTTGAATGAAGTCAATCTTCAGGGACTCAATGTGATGGAGGAAGCGGCTCGTAATTAAGTCATTTGTTAACTTTCACTCAGGCCCGTGGCACTGGATCTAGATCTCTGAAACTCCGCTCGTTAGAGCTCAGTCCCTGTGACGTGGTCGGGCTCTTCAGGGGGGCTGTTTTGGAGGAAGTGGGGAAGAAATGGGAAAAGAGCTCAGTGGAGTGAAGCTGGTGAATGGATAGGGGTGAATCACTCTGCCAGAACTAGGTCAACCTAGGAGGGTGCTGGATTTCCCTGTGGCTATAAGTCTCTGTTCTCCAAGCATACGCACACACACAAACACACACACACACACTGACTGAAAGATGGGAGGAGAGGCATGAAGAGGGGGAGACTTGTAGGAAAGGGGGAGGATTGGGGAGAGAAGGAGGAGCTCTGGCAGGAGGTGAGTTGGCCTCTGGCTGCATTTGTATCACATGTCAAATGTGAGGTTCAGATTTTGACACAGAGGAGCAGAAGCTTGCTGCGCATGAAGTGTAAATCATGTCAGACTGATGGCGATACATCTTATCATTTTTAACCTCTCAGGCTAGATGTACACAAGTTGAAAACTTTTCTAAATCTATATTTTGTTTTCTTTCTTTTAACGCAGATCATGATAGCATTATGTTCTAGTTTTCTTTAGTTTGATACATGTCGGTTTCAGCATGAAAGTTAGGAGAGGTCCCAGGGTTAAACTACTGCAATCGTATTTCTATGATCGGTTCAATAAGCCATCCCTTTGGTTACTTTTTGTCTAGAATCATAGAAGGAGTGTGTCAGTCTTGAAGATGGGTTTCTTTCTGACAAGTGAGGATCAGTCAGTAAAACTGCACATCAAAGACATTGATTTTTCATGTTCCTTTACTCTTTTACACCTTCCCTGTGGAGCTTTGGTTTAAGTCAGCTCAGCCGTTTGAATCAGTCTTTTACTCATGCCACAGTTTTAAGGTTTTGAATTTTGTTTTGACCTCATAGTGTTTTTGTTTAATTTTCTGGAAGGTAGCTATACTAAACAGTCCGAAAATGATTTCTGTTGTATCCAATAAAGTCATTCTGTACTCAGTTGTGGGCCATGGACAAGGACAGAACGGTGTAGCCACATTTCATGGGCCCTTTGAGGGGCCATCAGGGACTCACCCAGCACAGCTGCTGTGTTAGGAAACTCCACAGAGCAGCTGTCACACGGGCCCAAATCCCGCCTGCTTTAACTGCTCTAACCTGTCTCTGTCTGTTGTCTCGTCTCGGTCACAGGAGCGTACTGCCTCTCAGTGCTGGATTATGACAACACCAAAGGTCTGAATGTTAAACATTACAAGATCAGGAAGCTGGACAGCGGAGGTTTCTACATTACCTCCCGCACCCAGTTCACCAGCCTGCAACAGCTAGTCTTCCACTACCGCAGTGAGTACAGCTGCCCTCTAATGGTCAACTGGGATTTAAAATGTTGCCCTTCACCTGCTCATTTACTTTGTTGTCTTTCAGAGCACTCTGATGGGCTTTGCCACGCTCTGACAGAGGTATGTCCTGTGGCCAAACCTCAGACCCAGGGCCTGGCCAGAGACGCCTGGGAGATTCCCAGAGAGTCGCTCCGCCTCGACCTCAAACTGGGACAGGGCTGCTTTGGAGAAGTCTGGATGGGTAAGAAATACACACCAAGTCTCTTTCTTTTTATGGAATGATGCTCTCTTGCTCCATAGCAGATAGACAGGATAGACCCTAAAATACGTAGGAGATATTATAGGTAATATATCTATCAGCTAATCTCCTTTTTGATCAGGAAGAGAATAAAACATCTAGGCTCCACTCGTTCTTTTAGCACTCTTAGCTCTCAGCAGAGGCAGCAGAAACAGCTAGCTAACAGTATGAATACAAACAAGATGTTAATGTGTGCAGAGAGGTGATGACGTGTGCAGTTTCTTAGGCCAGCTGTCTGAAGGTCTTTATAAATATCTAGTTAATAGGTTGCTGATGCAGCCTTACAAAAGTTAATAAAAAAAAAAAAAGGTAAAATATTTTTTTAATATGTATTTGATGAAAACATATGAAGCAAACAAAAATCAAAACCCAACTTAAAGATACACACACCTGCCCCCTCTCACACAAACAAACACACACACACACACACACACACACACACACACACAAGCACACTTTTACATCCAGAGAGACTGGTGCAAACACCTTGAAATGTAAGAAATGTATCTAAACTGTGTTTTAAGGACAAAAATGTCATATCATTACTTATCATCTACCTCTGATTGAAACCATCCATCATCCAATCAATACATGAATAAAAACTATCAAAATAAGTCCAAATGTTGCAACAACAACAAAAAGTATCTTCAACGTCAAGGTTTCTTTATTTGTCTGCCTTGGGAGAAATTTGTCTCGGATACTGGGAAATTGAAGCACAGACGAATACATGAAACAAATAAACATTTGTAAATCAGTTATTTACAAATGTGCAAAACATTGGCTGTCCCTGCTACAAATGACCCAAGTATCTGCTTAGGTATCTGTAAAACACACACACACACACACACACACACACACACACACACACACACACACACACACACACACACACACACTGCTACAATCACAAGGGCATGCACTGTGCACATGTACCCATGCTACTCAAAACACATACTGTTTCCTAAATATATACATGGCTACAGTTACCGGTACCTTGGGGGCCTCCTGTTTTTTCGTTCATCCTCTGTTATTTGCTCATTAATGAGCTTAACTGTCCAGAGAGCAGTATTTTTATGAATGTCAAACTACCCTCTGAGTCTACATTATATCAGGTGGAGATCTTGCACTTTATGTTAAAAGTGATACAATCGTGTTATTTTGCGACAGGTACGTGGAACGGTACCACACGGGTAGCCATTAAGACCTTGAAACCCGGCACCATGTCTCCAGAGGCTTTTCTTCAGGAAGCCCAGGTCATGAAGAAGCTGAGGCATGAGAAGCTGGTGCAGGCTGTACGCTGTTGTGTCAGAGGAACCAATCTACATTGATACTGAATATATGAGCCAAGGTAATGCAGGAGACGACTGATGAAGATGCTGGGTTATAAACCTTTACTATGTATTGCATAGCTTCTTTTTTCATAATTACTGTAAGATATCAAAACA